>NC_054749.1:532972-832972 GCF_018143015.1 Lytechinus variegatus
TGGCGGGCAGAGTTAACATAATAATAATTTTCTATTCCATCCTTGTGTAAGCGCTGTGAAACTATATATTGAAAGAGCGCTATATAATGAATACATTATTATTATAATTGTTTGTTATTTATTTATTTTCTTGCAGATCGAGGTCTAGCTATCATTGAAGACGGTGGACTCTATGTCAATCAACAGAGGATCACTAATCACTCATGAGGTACTTCAGAAAGGCCTCACATCCTCAGTATAATGTGACTCTCTTTGAATAGGTTAGTCTTACTATCTGATTCAAACGAATGCTCTAAAATAATTGTTGGTTTACACTTTGACTTTCATGAATGCTGTTTTGAAAGAAAAAAAGATTGCATTGGGGGGGGGGGGGGGTACTTGACTTATAACTGTGGAGCGTTGTGGCCAGTGGATTAGTCTTCGGACTTTGAAACAGAGGGTCGTGGGTTCGAATCCCAGCCAGGCGTAATTTCCTTCAGCAAGAAACTGATCACATTGTGCTGCACTCAACCCTGGTGAGGTAATTGGGTACCGTTAGGAAGTAATTTCCTTAAAAAGCTGTGTGCACTATGAACACCTAGCTTAGCCGGGTAATATAGGAGCACCTTGAGCACTTAACAAGGTGGATATGTGTGCAATTAATATACCTATATCATAAGATGATACCTATGTGCCGCGCCAAAGTCGGGGGGGGGGGGGTTCAGGGGCTCCGGAACTAAAACTTGGTTTTAAAAGGGGGGGTCTCAGGAATGGCTCTTGGATCAACGATTGCTAAATATGCAATGCTTTGGAACTGACCACATAAAAAAAAGAATCATGAGATTGAAGGCATAGCGTGGTAGCGGCTATGTGAAAATGTCATTTAAGGTCAATGAACTCTGGCCGTCTTGGGAGTATGTGTTGAATTGGCATTATAACTTAGAAAGTTTATGGATCTAGCTCATAAAACATCGACATAAGGGTAATCAAGTATGAATGATTGCTTTGCATGTGTTGGGTCACATGATCATGGTCAAATGTCATTTTGGCTCAATGGGCATAATATTTTATTATCATATTAGTGTTTCCTTCTGTGAATAATTATTCATTAGCTGTTTTCAAAGGCAGCACTGCTGCTATGTCAAATTGCGTATGCAAGCGAGACTGCCAGAGACTTGTGTTCTATTTCTTTCATTTTTTGTTTGTGTATGTATAGCATTTGAACTGCTTTTATTCAAATATTTAATGTATGTCTTTGTATTCATGGTAATTTTTTAATGTAAGTGTTCCAGATGTTAGATTAATAAACTTCATTGCCTTTTTGATTACCATTATTTTGCATTTCCAACTTTAGGAAATTTGTAATTTGTAATATGATGATACTTATCAATGTATGTTACTTAATCTTTTTTTTAAGCATTAGAAACACCATGTATTAAGTGCTATATAAATACAATATATTATATGAAAGAAAACTCTCAATGTGAATGTCATGTCCTGAAATACATTATTTCTTAGTCGTTTGATAACAATCAACTTTCATGTATTCACTCTGAAGACCATAAAAATTACAACTTAACGTTGACATGTAATTACTACTTCTAAAAATTTGTGATTCTCTTTTATAAACTGATCTTGTTCTTTTTCTTCCACAGGCAAGAAGAACTATACTTGATCAAGTGGGTCTGTCTGAGATCTCTAGACTATGTGTGTGTAAGAATGCGGCCCATCTTAGCATTCATCTCCTCAAAGGATCATGGGAGGCAGAGGTCAGAGGTCAGGAAGGACATAGGCCGACCAGAGAACAATATCAAAACAGTGCAATGGCATACCGATAAATTAAATTGAAGTATTTCTTCATAAAATCGAAGGATTGCCTCATGAATAAAGTTTGGTCAGTGAGTTTCACCAACTAAATTGGCATACTGATATGACAATTAAGTGACAGCCAGTCATCGCTTTTATTGAGTTTTACTGACTAATTTTCCCTCAGCCAATCAAATGTAGGTTTTTTTTTGGTAGCTTGTACACCTGTCTTTGAAAATCACTGAAAACGCTTTTCATGCAACACTCCCTGTGTTGAGAGCCAAAGGGTTCATCTTAAACAAGTTACATAGCAGTATTATGTATGAATGTTCAATTTGAAAAAATACAGAATTGTAATTTTCACAACTTGAAAATTATTCAAACTGAATGTATGTGGAATGTGTGTCTCATTTTATCTGTGCTAAAGTAATGCAGAAACAGAAGCAGATTTCTAAAGCACTGTCTATATATGGTTCTATTTGATGAGTATACATTATCTGTCATGTTTATGCAATGCAATCATAAAAAGAAGAGATTTCTTTTTTTTTAACCGTTGATTATCTTAGAGTGCATTTGAGCTTTGAATATATATAAGATATTCTGTGTGACATTTGCTCCTGCGACAATTGCAAAAGATTCCACATAATAATTGAATGATTACCTTCAACCTGGATTTAACACTATACTTTGCTATAAACCACAAACCTAAGTCTATATCTTATACCAAAGGGAGCGTTTCATGAAAGGACTTGTTGGACGTTTTATCCGACAAGTCCTGGGGGTGTTTCAATAAGAATGACTGGGGTTGCACTTAAATGCCACCACGTACATGATATGCAACGCGCAATTTTATTGATCAGTACTCAGTAGTGCGCGTCCTCTTGGCATGATCTGGCCAATACTGTCATGGCTTTTACATCGCGCGCAACTAGACATTTAAGTGCGACGCTAAATCATACTTAAATCTTTATAAAACAGCCCTGTTTTATCTGACGGTTGCAACAGTAGCAGTGTCGGGCAATCAAAATCAAGGAAAATTGCAATTTTCTTTTTGGATGAAAAATGTTGATGAAATGCTTGAGCATTTGATGCACCACGCCGTACACCGGGGTACCGTAGTACCCCGGGGTACGGCGTTGTGCAGCGCCATCTCGTGTTGTAATAGTGTACAGTTACATTGTTGTCATGGTGATCACGGTCGTATGATCGTGCGACAATCATGACAATGAATGGGGACAATGATCACAACGCCTATTTTCCTTTCTTTGATACAATCTAATGCCAATAATAGTAAACAAATTATGTTATACTTAAGAATTTAAGTATACTTTTCGTCAGCTAACTTACACAAAAGATTAGCTTATAGTCCCAAAACTCATTATTGAACAGTGAAGATTAGAAAAACAGAACATGAAATTAGAATAAAGTTACATTTGCATGCATCAATTGTTACATAAGAACACTAAAAAGAAAAAAAAAATCTGTACAAAACATTAAATATACTTGCACACATTTTGGTAACCCAGGGTACAGCGCAAAAAATAAAATAAATAATTAACAAAAATGGGGATTATCATTTGGTACCCCAGGGTACCAAATACTGCATCATTTGTCGAAGGAGCATATTCATTACGTTGTGACACCAAATAAGAATTTACCTGAACTGCTTTGAATATACTAATACAAGGAGGATATGGAAATTTACAGTACTTTCATGTTGTGAGCTTGTCTTGACAGAAAGTCAAATATATAGCATGAGATTTTTATGAAATACATTTTTATTGCTTAAATGAATTGAATATTCAAAAAAAATTATTTTGCTTCATTAGCAAGAGTGCTATTTTGTATTCAAATTCCATTTGCAGTTGATGAGTGTTATTTTTATCCAATGATTTGTAGTTAGTCTATTGGCTTGTCCACTCAGCATTTTAAAGGACAAATCCACCCCAACAGAAAGTTGATTTGAATAAAAAGAGAAAAATCCAACAAGAATAACATTGAAAATTTCATCAAATCGGATGGAAAATACAAATTTTTAAGTTGTGCTTAATTTCAAGAATCAGTTATATGCACATCGTGGACAGTATGCAAATGAGTAGACTGATGACGTTATTCACCCACTAAGTCTTTTTAAAATTTTTATTATAGAAATATTCTAATATTCTCATTGTCAAGTAAAACAATGATTAATTCCTCCCAGAACGAGCAGAATTAGCATTGTTTAACACTATCAGTCCAGTTGGTCCTTATTGTCAAATCTGTAAAAATGAAATATTGTACAATTCAAACAATAAAAAATAAGAAATAGTGAGGGATATCATTGACTGTTTTATTTTGCATGTCAGTGAGTTGTATATATCACTCTTTTCTGAAAAATAAGCGGAACTTAAGTTTGAAATGTCATAACTTTCATATTTTACATCCGATTTTGATGAAATTTTCAGGACTAGGCTAGTTTGATTTTTCTCTGTTCAAATCAACACTTTTCTGGGGTGAACTTGACCTTTAACTTCTTATAACAAATTTCATGATTGTTGCATATTCTGTATTGTCCAAATTTAATGATTGTTGTATATTCTATATTGTACATAAGCAAATGGGAGGGTGGATGGGCAATGGTTCCATGACAATTTGCTCTGGCGACAATTGCTCTGCTTTAAATTCCACACACTAATGGAATAACCAACTTCAACCCTTGGTTTAACACTATACCCTTCTTAAAACCTATCCCTAAACCCATTGGCGGCGGAAGCCAAAAATTTTAGGAGGGGACAACCAAGAAAAAAAATTTGACAAGCAAAAAAAAAAAAAAAAAGGTTCTCAACCTAAAAATTTTAGGGGGGGACCGTCCCCCCCTCCTCAAATTTAGGGAGGGACACGTCCCCCCGCTTCCGCCGCCTATGCCTAAACCTAACAAAAACCCCACTGCAAACCCTAAAGCCAGCCTGACACTTGCACGATTTTGTGTCACGCATTGGCATGACTCCAGTCGTTAACTGGCGTGAAGTATGCGTGTGCCATGTCGGGACAAGAATTTTGAAATGTTCAAAATTTTGGTCACAACAAAATTTAGCGACCGGGTCGTGAACTATGTGCAAACTGTTCGTGAACTCGTCGAATAGTTCATGGAGAGCTCACGTCGAGTTCACGAGTAGTTCAGCACGACACTGTCCGAATTGCACAAACTCGTCGTGCCAAGGAGGCGGGAAGTGCGTAAAACTATGCGTGAACTCGTCGTGCCAGTTTGTGTCAATGTGGACACTGACGGGCACGCATTCGTGAACTATTGCGTGAACAAGTCGTGAACAGTGCGGGAGCCTCCCAGTTCGTGCCCCAAAATGGCACAACTTGCCACAACAAAATCGTGGCCGAAAGTCGTGCAAGTGTCAGCCTGGCTTAACCTAAATCTTAGATGAAATTAACCCCAGAGCAATAGTTGCAGGAGCAATTGTCGTAACACCATGTGCAACATATGTACCTTCGCTCATGTACATGTACCATCCAAAATGTATTTTTACACAGTTTAATACGCGACCTTTGTATACAAGCAGCATCACATACAATCAAGAACTAGGTAGTCATACACCCAATTTTTATCTTGTGGATGCAGTGGGTGAATTCAAATCTGGTGTTAGTTTTGGTATTTGGATGGTTTGGAAAATATTTGCAATCAATTGGTCTACAGGGGTGTGAGTGGTCACAATTAAAAAGATCTGAAAAAAGCTGAAGAGTATTGAAAAAGTCTGAAATAGAAAGAGCTCCAAACTTTTTGTACAGAGCAAAGTAAAATATAAGCTGAAAATCAAGACAAAAAATCTGAAATCAGATATAAAAATCTGAACTCTCACACCCCTGTGGTCTACGCAATTTTGGATTAAAACAAGTCAATTTGTTCTTGTTATTCAAGAAGACCACTGATCAATTGTAAATTTGCAAGACTTATAATCAATTGGGACATAAAATTGATTTGCAATCGTTTCTTGCAACACCCAAAACACTACATACAGACAACTATAAGGACACGTAGGTGGTTGATTTATTTCTATATTTTCAAGTAAACATCTACCGGTATATGGTCTTGAGGAGACCTTCATGACACAGTACCCAGTTTCACAAAAACTAAGAGTGACTAGTCTTTATGGTGTTTGTGATTGATTTAATTAGACATACATGTATCCACTGTACCATCAATAGACCAGTTCCTGGCTAGCTGACAGGCGAGTTTGTTCAAATTCTTCCATTTTGATAGACAAAAAATGCCTCACATAGCAGGATGTAAAAATTGCAGGTGCCCGTTCCATAAAGGACTTGGAACTGTTGTAACTTTGCCATTATGGCAACCACCATGGAAACCTTGATTTTGATTGGCTGCTGAGCCCTGTTACCATGGTAGTTACCATTATGCAAAGTTACAACAGTTGCAAGTCCTCTATGAAACGGGCCCTGGTGATTTGAATTGTGCATCAATGAAAACTTGATGAAGGTACATTGTATATGTTGCATTCCTACTTTGAATGCATTACCATGTTGCTGTTGCAATGTACCCGACCTACTATTAAATACCAGTTGCTAACGGACGTGACAATTACAGTCAGTCCACAGTCAGTATTTGGATAATGGAGACATCAAAGTTGGTGCTGATCTCACCGAGTATCAAACCACCATGCCATTTGAGTTCAAGTGGCCTTCTTTGCTCATGCACAGAATGGAACAGCGTACTGGCCTATGGCTGAGCTTTGTGTCAAGGGTCCAGAGGATCAAATCTTCGGTAAGAGCTGATTTACAATATTGTTTATTCCACCTGTAACACTTTGGAAAGACTTATGTCCCCTCCACTAATTTGAAAATATACTCCTCCAAAACCCTCTTTTGTGTTAGTTTTCTTTTTTTTCTTCTTACTTCCAATGGGTACTTGGATTCCAGCCTCTCGCTGTAGAATGAAGCATCTCAGTCTGTCGCCTTGCTGAGCTAGCAGGAATTGTTGAAAGTCATGGGTTGATAATGGTTATCAACCGATATCACGACTAGCCTTTTCTCCAAGAGTATTGGGTATTTATTTTCTGACTGAATAAACCAATGCCATTGGGAATTACACACACTCGAAATTTTACGGAATAAAGCCATATTTTGGTATGTATCCAACTTTTCCTTCCTATATCTCTTATGTTAGATAATTCTAGACAAACATTCTCCATTTTTTTTTTTTCAATTTTAGTGGAGGGACGTATGGAAGTCTTGCCAACACTTCATGTAAACATGATTGATAAGGAATGGTTTTCCATAAGACTGAGATACTTTGCTGGTCAATCCAGTGGATTGACAGTATAATGTACTGAAGTGACAATAATTCTGTATTGTGAAGAAAAGGTCATGGATCTCACCAGGAGCCACTCATTCTATGAACAAGGTTATGATATCACCTTGTTCTCTGTTACTCTCCCTGAATGGTGAAATAAGGTTGGCAATGTTTGGCTTATTTTCCTCTTCTTTGGGACAGATGCTTGATTATTTTTGACACTGTCAGGTTCCATTACAGCTATTTCATCATATAACTTGGCTCTTAATTAAATTTGATTCTTTAAATTATTTTTTCTTAATTAAAAATAGAGATTGAAAATCTACAATTGTCTTGCCATATTACTTTCCACTAATAGAGGACGTTCACAAAAATATGCCCAAAATTCAAGTTTTTGGAGTCTCTGGTGAATACAAAACCCCCAAGTTACTAATGAAAATAAATTGAAACTGTACGGAAATTAGTATTTTTGGTCACAAAAGTGATATTTAATGATTTTTTTTTTAATTGTGTGTGTGTGTACAGCATTGACATACCATAGTATTGCAAGGTCAGTATAAGTACACTAACCTCGCTCACAGAACCGCGTTTGGTGGGTGATTTCTTACTAGTGGGTCGCACGTGCTGCGACGCCACTTCTGTCGTCCACAACACACGACTTCTCATGGCTTGATTTTTCTGTGCGCTGCGGCATGTAATGAACCTTGAGTGACCAGGATCATGACTGAAATGACAGTCGGGCTTCGTAGGCTTGACAGTGTCCAGAGCTATCTTGTCACCTTAACCTTCTTGAAATCATATTTCATTTATCAGGGGTGTGAGTGGTCACAAATAAAAGATCTGAAAAAAGCTGAAGAGTGTTGAAAAGTCTGAAATAGAAAGAGCTCCATAATTTTTGTACATAGGAAAGCCAAAAAATCTGAAATCAGCCAGAAATCTGAACTCTCACACCCTGATTGATTCCATGAAATATTTTTTGTATTATCTGCCATAGTATATACTCTGTGTGTGCAATTTGAATAAAAGACAAAGACTCAAAGCCTTGCAAGTTTAAAATAGATACATGCTCATTCTTTGTGTAATTTCCGATTGTATGGCATTCCAATTCCAAAATCAATAATGAATCCAATATAATTGTCCATCTACCATTTTTTGTGACAAATCACAATATAGAACTTTTGATTTTATACGAAATATACATTTTAAACCAGTACATGGAACATACAAGTAAATAATTCTCTGTATATACTTATAACCCCACATCTTACTGGAAACTCTTTGTAGCACTATTTTCAGCTCTCTTAAAACAAATGAACAATTTCTTTTGGGGGTAACATCTAGCCTTCAGACAAGGCCCAGCATATATTATTTATATCAATATTATTCATGCAAGTGTTATATATATCATCTATTAATAAGGACATATAATCATTATGCATACAACTACAGATGACTAGTGAAAATTGTTATCTGAACTGAGAATATAAACAGTAATACTGAATAAAAACAACAATATATCAGAGCAACTAATAAATTTGTGATCTCCATAATTTCTTTTGAATTGGCGTTAGGAATCCCCAAGCCATGGTTCAAGTAAAATAAAGGTCACAGATATCATTCATAATGAATCACAGTGATGCATGATTTTTTATATTGTAATCCATCATGACAACCTCTAATAAATTTTGTTATTATATCTTTTACTAGTATTGCATCAAACAAAAAAACATTATTTCCTAATTATTAAAACCCTGACCTTGGCAAGATAAAGTAAACAGTATCTTCGAGAAAAGAGACCAGGTGGGTGTTTCATAAAGCTGTTCTTAAGTTAAGAGCGACTTTAAGAACGACTGGTGATCCTTTCTTACGCGTAAACCATCGCCAATGAACATTTTGTTGTATGTCATTTACCGCAAGAAAGCATCACCAGTCGTTCTTAAAGTCGCTCTTAACTTACGAACAGCTTTATGAAACACCCACCTGGGTCCCGTAACACAAAGGTTAGCGATTGATCGTACGATTGATTGTACATTGTAGTCAATGGAATCAATCGTAGGAAATGTTCTACGATCATTGCTAAGCTTTGTGTTACGGGCCCCTGAACGTCTCATGGACTGAGAAGAATAGGAATGCAGTTTCTAACACAACAATGGAGGTCACTCCAAAATGATGATGCAACATACTTTTTTTAAAGAAGTGCCATTGATATCAAACACACCACAGCTATCGTAAAGATTATGAAATAAGTGAAATTTTTTCATACCTCGTAATGGTAACAATCATGGTAAACTTAAAAAAAAAAAAGAATTGACTACACTGACTGAGCTGTTATTTTCAAGATAATTCCTGAATTCGGGAAAATTATATCCAATCAATATAAAGTTCAGAATTCAAACCTGAAATGAAAATTGATATAATTTGAACTTTCTCATGTATATTGGACCCCATATTGTCCATACACCACACCTCAGTAGCTCGCACTACAAAGAACAGCTGACTTTTATCAAATGATTCATTATCTATCCACAGCCTTAGTACAGAGAAAGATTGTTAATATAACCATAGGATGTTGAACATTGCACAAAAATCATTTTTATACATACTTGCAATATGAAAACAATTCCCAAACAAGTGATATCATGATAACATATTAACCAATTGGTTGCTGAATTCTTGCTTGTTTGTCGAACACAAAGCACCGAGTACCAGTGCGAAATGGGTTGATCGATCTCTACACACATATTCAACACATTTGGTCACTAAAAGGGGAAGTTCACGCTGACAAAAAAAGTTTGCTACAAAAAGGCAGAAAAAATAATACAAAATATGGGTGAAGAGTTGAGGAAGTTCCAAAGATTAAAAAAGTTATTAGAATTTAAAGTTTTTGATTTGTGATGTCATTTGCAACCATGCTATGTAATATAAAATCATAAATTTTAAATCTCTAATGCTTTACGATGACTCATTTTTTAAAATCATTTCATGAGCGGGGGTGGAAATGATTTGAATATTGATTTAGAGAAGATACAACAAAATAATGTCTCATTGATGTTTTTACCATACAATAAGTATGAAACCTGCTTGCATACGACATTACAAATCTAAAAATATAAATTATAACTATTTATTCTTTGATAGACTTTCCTAAGACTTTCACCAGTACGTTTTTTTTTCAATTTTTACAATAAATTCTTTTGTCAGGGTGAACTTCCCCTTTAAAATACAGGGATGAAATTTGTCAGACTAATGGGGTGTTGCAAGAAACTTGCAATCAATTGCAAGTCTATTTTTGGTCTCTAATAAAATCAATCATAAGTCTTGCAATTAACTGCAAATTCATGATTGATTGCTAATCTGCTCCTTGAAACATGGAGTGTAATCTCATTTGCTACTGTTAACATTGCTTTATCAGTTGTAAAATTGCAACAGAATATCTGCAATCGATTGCAAATATTTCCTTGCAACACCCTCCTATGGTATAATTTAATTTAGTCTTTCTCATAGTGATCCTCCTGGTACTGTGGTGCTTCCTCATCTGTGTCATCCTGTCAAATAATCAAAATATATACGTCAAAATTAACACCTTACATGACACCTAACGGTTTCATGTTCAGTGTTTGTTTTGGGGGTAATGTACTTTGACTTGATATAGAATAGCCTGTCCTAGGGACGAATCTGGCCAGGCCCCGTATATATACACCAAAATTGACACCTTAGAAGACACCTAATGGTTTCGTGTTCAGTGTTCACGATTTGGTGGTATTGTACTTTTATTTGATATAGAATAGCCTGTCCTAGGGACGAATCTGGCCAGGCCCCGTATATATACACCAAAATTGACACCTTAGAAGACACCTAATGGTTTCGTGTTCAGTGTTTACGATTTGGTGGTATTGTACTTTGACTTGATATAGAATAGCCTGTCCTAGGGACGAATCTGGCCAGGGCCAAAAGTTACGATTGATCCGATCAACCTCAAGTATGTGAAAATCCATCCATATCATAATTTTTTCTTGAAGGAAGTTTGCACACCGTCCTTTGTAAACAAAGAGAAGCACACCAAATTTTCAAGAAAAATATGAATATACGAATATATCTTATCTAGAAAATATTCTGAGCAAAGATGCATTTAAGATGTTGTCATTGCTGGCTTGCCATAGTTGTGGTTGACTGGATCAATCATAACTCTTTGTAAGATGGGGCCCGAGTGGTGAGCTAAAAGTGCTTCCATCAGCAACACCGAAAAATTGAAATCACTCATTATCTTGCTGTAAAATGTCTCAACTGCAACTTTTAATACATTTTATATTTGTCATTTTCTTTTTTTAAAAACCATAATTGCATTATTATTTATGATGAAATGGCTCCAAACAGTACTATTCATTTCAATGGGGCTAATAATCCCAGCCATGCCGTAAATGTATTATTATTATTAATATTATTAATTAGGCATTTGTACTTTTGGCCACCTGAACCAATTCATGCAAATTTGGTGTATTGATGCTTTCCTTTATCATGAGCTCCCAAAATATGGTCACGAAAAAACAGAAATGCAAACAATATACATTGTACTAGCAGAACTGTAAAATCAACATTGTTCATTTCATGATATAGCCAAACGAATAATGATAAATGAAAAGAAAGTACACTCACATCATCTGATAATTCCGGGAAGATTTCTTTGATGACAATGTCCAAGAGAATATACGATAGCTGTAAGTAATAAACATGTATAAATCGAGAAATATTTGTAATCGCTGCAACAAACTCTGATCTACACTTAGGAGAAATTTGATCCCTAATGAGGTTCGCGTCACTGACAGGTCAGGTACCTTCTACTTTGATTGTGTATGCAAACAACTTGGCCCGAATTCACAAAGGTGGTTTTGAAAACCCACAGTTGAGTCCATGGTTTATGCAGATTTCCTGTAGAAATTACGCTTATTTTACCACATATTAAAAATTGTCCAATGCCAATTTGCGCTTTTGTCACAGTGTGCCAAATTGACGCCTGTTGCCATGGTTATCCATGCTATTTTATTCATGACTCCATTGTTTTGAATTAATGAGTCCACTCTTCAAACAGTGGACTCATCAGTAAAATATTGTACCTAACCATGGTTACAGGCGTCAATTTGGTACACTGTGACAAAAGCGTGCATCAGCATTGGACATTTTTCATACTCGTGCCCGATACGCGCTAAATTAAGCGTAATTTATACAGGAAATCTGCATAAACCATGGATTCAACTGTGGGTTTTCAAAACCACCTTTACCTTACCTGTTTATTTAGCTTGGGATACTGGAGAGAATCAAAGACGGTCTTACATCCATCATAGAACTTTTCTTCTCCAAGCACCTTGGGTACAATACCTTAACAAAAACAAAAAAATTCATCAAGCAGTAATTACTTGACTATGATACAGTGATATGGAAGCGGAGTGGCCTAGTGGTTTTGACTCTCGCCTTTAAATCACAGGGTCATGAGTTCAAATTCTAGCCCAGATCAAAACTTCCTGTAAACCAACTAGGCTGGACTGTTCTCAAGCACTTACACAATGTTGCGTAATTTTACAACTACGTACCCGGGTGTTGCAAATTTGGTCTCAAACGGCGAGCAAGAGAAAAGTAAAGTCAGCGAACAGCGCGGTCAAATCTTTTTGCGCAGTGGAGTGGTTGAGGAAAAAATCTGCTTTAGGTTTAACCCTATCTAGGCCGGGTATTTTGGGAGTTCCTATGGCGGGGGGGGGGGCCTCCCAGGCCCCCCCTAAGATCTCGGCCGTCGACCGCGCGATCACGCCGAAAATTGGCACAAGGGTTGCCTGGGACATAATCTACAAGACTGTATAGTAATTTATTTCATGCGAATTGCTATTAAGTGATTATGCTAATTTATGCGTAATTAGTATGCGAAATCATACTTTTTCCTCTAACTCCCTAAATAAAGCTCCAAATGTACTAATTTTTGGTATAGAAACTCTTTGTTGTGTCCTAAGCAAGAGTACATGAAAAAAAAGTGATATCAAATCATTTTCTTATGTATTATATTGTTTTTTTTGCAATTTCTTATGTATTTCTTTGTTTTTTGACCTTTTGTTTTTCATTGTTTTTTTCAATGAAATTTGTTGGGGACTCTTCTGTGATCATAAAAAGCATAAAATGAATACATTTAGACTAGCAAAACTAAAAATAATCATACATTTATGAAATTTGGTTGAAAACACAATTTGCATTGACTTTGTACACGAAATCACGTTTTTGAGCAATTTTCGGTCTGACATGCACTTACATAATGTTGCGTAATTTCGGAACCACATACCCGGGTGACGCAAAATTGGTCTCAAAAGTTGCGCAAGACTTGAAAGTAAAAACTCAGCGAGCGGCGCGGTAAAAAAATTTCGCACGGCGAAAATATCGCGCGATTCGTTGAGGGGGGGCTCCGAGGCCCCCCCCGGCCTAGATAGGGTTAAGCAAGGCATCTAACACTGTGCTGTACTCAAATATATGTGACAAAAATCATTAGATGGTAATCTAACATGCTGTTAAAAGCTACAAGACTAAAGTCAGGTTCTATGATAAACAATTAGCATGATCTGGCCTATAAGAAGGTCTATTAATAACATAATTGTTCTACATAAGTCATTCTTTTGTTTAATGATAAAGAAGAATTGAGGGAAAGGCAGGAGATGCAGGTTAAGTATGATTACTGCTTTGTACACTCAAACAAAGACATTTTTAGGAACCACTAAGAAAATAATGATTTGAACACAAAGTACAATCAGATAAACAAAACAGTGACAACTTCACAAAAATTTGAAAAAGTTTATATCAAAGTTTTGCATTATTATGGTGAACAGTTCTATACATGATTAAATATGCAATGAGCAAATTGATGTCATATCCCCATTTATTCATTATTATTTTACTATATGATATTGTATTCAAATTTTGTTCTCATTAAAAGAACTGGTCGACAACTTATAATCACTTCTGCAACTTATTTGTTACAATGGAGAAATATCAACACACATGTATGAAAATATAAAATAATGATTTCATGTATATTTGGGGAAGAAATGTCATATGGACATGTATGAAAATAGGAAAAAATAATGATTTCATGTAAAAAAAAAAAAAAAAAACTATGGACATAATATCATCAGCAAAACTATTGGATATTAACTGTTTTTGTGAAATATTGCTAAATGTTAAAATTCAATAAATTTGTTAGCTATGTCATTAGATTTCCTGAAATTTCCAGTATATTGCTCAGTGAATTCACTCTATTTATCTAGATATAATTATTTTCAGTCAGGAGTATATGGTCATGGTATATAGGTCTTACTTGGGAAGAATTTCAGCATCTGTTCAAAAGCAAACTCTTTCCTTTCAAGCTTCTGTGCATCCGTCCTGGGTGGATCGTCATCAAAGAAAAGTACATCTAAAATGGAAAAAATTCAAGAAAAAAAAAGTTCGGAATGTGCTAAATAGCTAGCAAAAAAAAATGAATTAGACATGCAGTGCAGAATTCTAAAAAAAATCTTGTTGGGATATCGCTATTAATTCGATAGCAATCATATTTCACTTCATCCATTTACTTCTAATCAATGTGAAAATACAGTAAAGATCATCTATCATGAGTTTATAAACAAATTGTGAGGGGGGGGGGAGATTACATTGGGAAATCTCACTTTAGAAAGCATGAAAGTGTAAATAATGTAGCTTTGGCTATAAAAAGCTTCATAGTTAATTGACTAGAAGTAAGAGGAAAATAAGAAAAAGGCAAACATGAAGAACAGGAGTCAGAACAAATTAAAGGGGTACTCTAGATTGAAAATAACAGAATCTATAAATTAAACATAGTAAAATTCAACAAGCAAAAGGCCAAAAATGTCAACAAACTCTGATAAAAAAGTAATGTTAATGAATTTAAAGTTGTTTACCTGTTTGACCCACCTCTTACTAATTCTCTTGTTATTCTTCTCTTCTTCATACCATCTATCACTGTTTTGTTCTAGATCCTGTTTGATGTTGCCTGCCTCATATCTTAATCCATCCCCACTTGAGGTCTTTCTTTGGCCTTACTCACACCAACTTCCCTTTGTGTCTTCCTACTCCTTTTATTTCATCCCCTTCATTAACCTGATTGGTCATCTCTTCTCACTAATGCCCCTTTTGTCTCCTTATTTCCAGTGTTGCTGTTGAATGTCTGTGGTCTATATTACGGTTGTTCCACCTTATATATTTGTCATTTTGCCTCCAAAGAAGATTCTGCTAGGATCGAAAGCTTAGGCCCCTTTTGACTCTCGAATTTACAGTTCATCTAACACAGTAAACCAGTAGGGCAAAATTTAACTAAAAATCCATGGGATGAAATACAAAAGAATACATGGGGATATGACATCACCAGCTAGCCCATTGCATATTCATGAGGTCATGTATAAACTACTTCACAAAAATAATGCAAAACTTTTGAAATGTCATTTTTTTGCTATTCCTTGTCCGATTTGAGATGATTTTCAGAATTTGTTTTGTCCCAGTTTACTCTTTCGGTTCAATTCACACAATTTTCAGCCTGGAGTACCCCTTTGATATACTATTCATTATAAATAAAATACTTGATTATTGTAGAAGTGAGTGAATTTACCTCTGAGGAGATGAATGATATGTTCCACCATCTGCTCCGTCTTCAACAAATCTGTCTTGGTGTTGACGAAACTATCAATAAAAAAGGTCAAAGGTCATTGGTTTGCTTTATTTTCTTCTGCATTTCCAAATTCATACAAAGGTTCACAAAATTATAAAAAACTCATCAGACAAATATAGGAGTAGTTAAATGAATACTTAACATGATCTTTGAAAATGCAAAAATAAAAAAAAAGATTATTTACATAAATTATGATTCATTCGTCATTAAGGCCCATATTCTGAAGTAAGTTTTAACTCAAACCATGGTGTCTGTGCTAAGATTATGGGGAGCCAAAAATTCTGTTTATATCGTATATTTCTTATGATTCTCACTTTGCTTCCTTTTGCTTTCATAATGGCGAAAAGAACTTCAAAATACTTCAGTTATCATTCCCAGACACTTTGGGTGTCATATGAGGTAATAAATTGAATGTATTCTGTTAGGGATTTGTGCCCCAATTGGCTCTCCATAGTTAAACCACAACTTTAAACCATGGTTTTACTTAAACCAAAGTTCAGAACACGGGCCTAAATATTTTAATACGGACTGTCATGAGAAGCAAAGGGGTGCTTGAAGAACATGGCAGACCCCGACAAAGTTCATTGAAAAATTATGAAGACAAATTTTATATTGCGGTATGGGTATGCATACCAGGTATTCCTAATTTCAAGATAAAAGAAATGACAATGGTATGGATGGAGATGAAAGTCATGACAATCATCATGATTAAACAACAGATTATTATTATTTTCAAGTTACTTCTTTTTGTATACAAATCACTCTATAACCTAGCCCCAAAATACTTGTCTGATTGTTAAGAAATTAATGTCCCTGGTAGAACTAGATCCTCTGAAGACCCACTTAAATTAACATATCCAACTAAAAGAAACCAGACCGGAGATAGAACATTCACCATTGCATCCTCAATGGAATGGAACAACCTCCCTTTCACAATAAGACAATCCCCAACAATTGAGTCATTTAAAAAGTCTCTCAAAACTTTTTGTTCTAGGCAACTGCCTTCATTCCATATGTCATTCTGATTTTTTGTTTGTATAAAAAAGTTAACTGAAATTGTGAGCGCTTTGTGCCATGTGGGAAAAGCGTGTTATAAATATTGATTATTATTATTATCATTATTATGGTCACTAAAATGAACTTTACTCACTAATCTACATAAGTTTCCAATGAGTTTCCAAATATCTTGGCAAAAGTGACGGTCATCTGATGCATCCAGACAGGCACATCTAGAACAGAACGAGCTGCAATAAACAACAACGTATTCAAAATGAATAAGAAATTAATCACAAGTTTCTTAAGGTTCATAAAGTAGAATGTATTGCCCAAATAAGTGAATAAATGGAAATTTGCATTTTTACATGGTATTGAACATACATAACATAGCATGGAAAATGAACATATTTACAGAAAATCAAACAATCGCATATTGACAATTGTGATATATCCAATAGGAAAAGCACTTTGAACTAGGCTTTCCTGCTGGGGCCAGTTTTGTGGTAGCGACTGATCATGGAACGATTTTTACGATATCACGAACATTCACGACAACAACTGCAATCATTGTAGAAATCAGTCCCACAACAAGTCGGTATAGAGTTTTATAAATTCAGAGCCCTGTTTTTGTAAAAGATATCTAATTGGGAAGAACACAGCCATTGATTCAAGTAGTTACAGGGTTCTCATCTCTACAAGAAAACAAAATTCCCTGATATGTCCCAGATTTTTCCCTGATGAAGTTTGAAAATTCCCTGATCATTATTTGAACCCAGTCCCAGTTTTACATGTTCTCTAAGTTGTTGCAGTGAATAACATGGAAAAAAACCCACAATAGCTAGTCATTCAATGGATAATGTTTTGATATGCAACAAATTATAACAAAGTCTTATTACAGTGCTTTTGACTTCAGGGCCGATCAAATTCCCTGATTTTTTCCTTCTTCATTTGAGGCATTTTTCCCTTTTTGAGGTATTTTTTATCAAATTTCCTGATTTTTCCTTGACTGGAAAACGAGTTAAATAATTTTCCCTGATTTCCCTCATGGGCTGGGAACCCTGAGTTACATAACATGGGTAATTTTTGATGAATCAGAGGTATATACATAATGACAAAACCTCGAGACCCTCTAAACCTAATAACAAGTTCAAGTGTTGGCAGACTCACCCAAGTATAAGATATATTGAATGATTCCAGTGAGTTGTAGGTAGTTGGCCTCTGGATTGGCCCAAGGTTCCTTAAGATTACACCGGTCTAACACCTGATTAGCATTGTTCTCAAAATGGACATTGGAAAGCTGATGGAAAAAATAAAACAAAACATGAAAGGAATTTCATTAATTTGGGTAGTTTATTGATTCAATCTAAAAAGGAGACAAAATCATTATACTCAGACACTGGGTGATAAAATACAACAGAACACAATAATATAAAGTAAAATGGCTTAAAGGTATGTAGACTGTAGGTAAGAAATGACTATAGCAAGAGCAAAGTTAGCTCAGTCAGTAAAGCATCTGCCCGTCGAACCAAAGATCGTGGGTTCGAGTCCACCCCGGGCAGATGACTGAAGCCAGTGCGTTGTGTTTAAAACGTCTCTCCTGTTTCATAGATGCAGGCTATGTTACAGTGGCAAACACTCTGTCCCTCGGATAGGATGTTAAATGGAGGTTCCGTGTAGAGGAGAGTCCCCACCTTTGCCCGTTAAGAACCCACTGCACTATTCAAATAAGAGTAGGGGGGAACTCCTGTGTAGTGGTCCACCTGCATTCCCCCAATCAGTTATATCGAGAGGAGAGACCTGCGGGTCACAGTTCGGTGTGCGCGCCCATCTAGGTGACCCAGATTGGCTGGCTCCTCCAAAAATGTGCCTTTGAATGTCTTTGACAGATATATGGCACTATACAAATGCTGTGCATCATCATCATTAAAAGAGTTAACATAACATTTGTAAAATATAAATAACAGATAATAAATTCAAAGCACTGGTTAACATTTCTACTCTGCTGTACATATCTTTTACTGATAGGTGATATAAAAAAAAGAGAGAGATGCGCATGACAGGGGAATAGAGAGAGGTGAGAAAGAATGAGTAGGTAGCAAGTGTATTAGATAGAGACATATAGGGATTAGGGAAATCATATATCCCAGTAATCACAATTATATTACCACATTGATAAGGACCTTCATAATGTTGTTTCTAAGAGAACAATTTCATTTGTCTACAGACCGATACCCAGACACAAATACAAAAATTCAATCAATTTATTAATTATTTCTTTGCAAATGGTCTTCCTCTATTGTTTATCTCTTTGTTGTTTCAATGTCATCCTTCAATCTTGACATAGGTACATGTAGGTAGCAATAAAATCCTTACCATAATCTGTCAGGTTAATGTCAGATTAATACCAGGAATCAAATAAAAATTTTAATCAATTGAGTAACTTTTTCTTGGTAGATCTTTCTTGAAACAGATAGCAATAGAATCCTTACCATTTCTTTATCCGTTAGGTTTGGATCTGTTTCAAATTCATCCGTCCTACAGAAAACAGAATAACCATGTTGTAAATGAATGTCATGGGTAATAGAATGTGTACATGTAAAATAGTCTTGAGTCTTAAAGTAGGTATGTATACCATTATTTTAAAGGGCTAGCATTGTGATTCATTGAGAGTATATCATCAGAGTTCCCCCTCCTCATTCCTTCTCCTACCTCCTTCTTCTTCATCTTTTATTATTATTATCATTATTTCATCACTATAAGTCACTTTCAACAGTGATACATACCTTGCTTTAGGTTTGGCAGCTTCCACTGAGGCTAAGAAAGTTACCAGGAAAGGCTCAAGATGCTGTCCTCTCTTTAACATAAAACCAAACATTAAAGGGTTAACACCAAACAAAGAAATACACAACAAATTCATAAAACAGATTTGTTTTCTAACACAACTGTTAGGAATGCTACAATGAATATTTACAGAGAAAGTTAGCAATCTAGGAGCTTTATAGTGAAGAGCAAAAATATGATTTAGGCATGAATTAGCATAACAAAATCTTGGAAAATTTGAATTCAACCATACAGCTTTGAAGATAACATCGCACACTACCATTGGTCTGAATTTTCTTGAAGGGGTCCTGGCTGGTCTTTGTCAAATTTACTCAATGATAAAGAATCTTAATAAGATTTTAACTGAATAGTAACTCACTTCTGGTTATGTGTACATGTTCTTATTTGAAACATATATCTCACCTCCTTGATGACCTTGGTTGAGACTGAACGCACAAATTTTCCTGATAAAAAAATAAAAAGAGTTATCAAATGGTACAATACAACTTTAGCATCTTCAGTTAATAGTCAACACTTATTCAATTATGAAAATAATTTTCAATATCATTTACAGAATCAAACATGAAAAAGTTTTACAACCTATTTTAACAAAAATAAAACCCTTGACCTCACATAAAATATACAAACAACAGGAAACAGAAATTTATTATTAGATTAACAAGTTTTATTTTCATTATGTAAATTGTTACCGTTCCATAGTTTGTACACAAGACTTAACGCAGACCATTTCCAACCCTAATTTTGAGAGAAATGTGTGTATGTGCAATCAAATTATTGCACTCTGTGAAAGAATGGATGAATGAATGAATTATCCAATGCAATAATAACCATTTACAAGTTTACAGCCAATCAGTTATGAATACGTAGAATAGCAAGGATAATAGGAACCAAAAAATAGCATGAATTAGTAGCTCCTTCCAAGAAGTTGTGCATACATGAGATTAACACTCCTTTTCCCAAGCTAGTCTTAAGCTTTTGCCTCGTGCTATATCTATGTTGAAAGAAATGTGACTTGAGGTGAAGCTGGCAGTCCACCTTATGTTACTCTAGTCGAATAAAGGGGGCAAAGAGTTAACTCTACACATGAATCATACCTAGATTGACATCTCCAAAGATCTTATTAACAAACTCTTCATTGGTTGTCAGGAATGTATAGAGGAGCTGGCTTCCCCTTAGGATGGGCTTGGTGAGAAGAACCTGCAGATGGAAATGTATTCAGGTACAGTGATTAAATGAACAATTTATAAAATCACCTGCAAGTACATAAAGCTATCCCCACCTTTTAAATGTCTTGTTCATTTTCACAGATATATCATGTTATAGAAGCAATCAAAGCAAGTATATTTAATACTCGATAATTGATATCATCAAGCCCGTAGCCCCCTCCCCCCCCCAAAAAAAGCAAAAAATATCAGGGGAGGAAAAGGAGAGAAAGGAAGAGAACTCCCTAATTGAAAAGCCTGGCTACAGGGATGATCATTCTATGAATCTTGTTAAATATAGGATTCTCTTTATTTTGCTTATAAAACATACAGAGAAAACCAAAACCCTGTATGAATTCAAACAAGACTAGGGCCTTTGTAAAGATATTCCAGATCAGCAATCCTCTAATAAAGAGATTTTGTTAGATTCCGCCAATTAGAATCAAGGATTTCATGGAAGTTACTATAACAGCAGTCCCATTTATGCAATGGCCACATCACAAGCTCCATCTCCAGCATGAAAATACCGAGCATACAAGTTAATTCCTTGAACATTGTTGTTAGGTTTTCAAAATACTCAATAGAGCCTATGTTTTTGATAAAAAACAAGTGGAGTGCCTCAGGAAGTCTCGCCTGCATAATGTAATTCATAATACCAGCAGTGCTGACTTCGAAAACGACAATAAAATGATTATTTACAAGAAACACCATTCATTTGATAATAGAGTACTATGTTAATTGACCCTAAATGACATTTGATCTTGATCATGTGACCTAATGCTTTCGAAAGATGATCAGTGATACTTGATTACCCCTATGTCCATATTTCATGAACTATATCCATGTACTTTCAAATGATGGACAAAGATCATCGACCCTAAATTAAATTGGACCTTGATCATGTGACTTGAAACTCTGAAACCCAAGAGGGATAGTCACTGATACTTGGTTACACTTATGTCTAAGTTTCATTACATACATCCATATACTTTTAAAGTTTTGACCTTTAAAAAAAATAACCTCAGTTCAAATTTTGTCTTAATTCTTCCAAGACAATCCAAGTTCATCGACTCTAAATGACCTTTGACCTGGGCATGTGACCTGAAACTTGCAAGGGATGTTCAGTGATACTTGATCACTCTTATGTCCAAGGTTTATGAACTAGATCCATAAACATTCAGTAACGATGGCAATTTTACAAATACCCCTGACATGGTCAAAGATCAGAGACCCCAAATTGACGTTTAATAATAATAATAATAGCCAATTTTTATAAAGCGCTTTTCCCAGAATGGCCCAAAGCGCGTTACAGCATATTATTACCCGGTCATTGGATTCATTTCAATCCCGCACGAAAAGTGCACAATTTCCACTCCCTGGGGAGCATTCCTTGCATTCATCGCAGCCTCATTATGGCGCTGGCAAAATCAAACATACAATATCATGAACTAGGTCCATATATTTTCTAAGTTATGATGACATTTGAAATACTTAACCTTAGGTTAAGATTTCGATGTTGACAATGACGCCGTCGGAAAAGCGGCGCTTATAGTCTCACTCTGCTATGCGGGAGAGACAAAAATTGGTTTTCTTACCCTGAGATATTTCTCTAAGCCAGGCCTCTTTTTCTCCATGAAGTCATGTGACTTGCTTCCAAACGGCCGTCTAACAGGCAGCTGAGCATCTTCAAACACACCTAATTAAATTTATAAAGAAATAAATCTACATAATAATACATGAGATTTGTATAGTGCACGTTCCATCTTGATTAGATGCTCAAGGTGCTTCAGAGCAGAACAACAAAAGCTAAGTAAATGTGGGGCATGGATAATAAATATCACCAGCATATTTGAGCACACATTTTTATCTGTTTGATCGCAATTATTTTCTTACAACACCCATTAAGTCTTGGATATTAGAGCACAGGCAATGTGTTTGGATTTTATGTGTAATTGTGCTATATCTTAGGCAAGGAGGGGTGGGGGAGGGGACAACCAGTGCCATGCCTTTTTGATTTAACCTTGAAGGGGAAGTTCACCCTAAAGAAAAGTTTGCTGTACAAATAGCAGAAAAAAATGATTCAATTTTTCAATGATTCGTGATTACTTATTATTAATTTTTTTTTTAGAAAGGGGTGTGAAATAATTTGTCTATTGATGTACCGAAGGTACAGTAAAAGCCATTTTCAATTTTCAGAGAAAATGACATTTTATTGATTTTTTTACCATACGATATGCAGGAATGCTGCTCGCATGACGTCACAAATCAAATAATTGAAATTCTTCTCATTTTTTTCATTATTTGATGGATTTTCCTCAAACCTTTCAGCAATATTTTTCAAGATTATCTTTAAGATTATCTCAAATCAATCAAACTAGTTCTTCACTTACCATGAAATTCTCTCAACTTCTGTTCCAGTGCATAGAACTCATGGTATCTCCTGTGAAGAAAATATGAATTATAAAGGAACAAGAACTTTCTATCAATCACCCCCACATATTTCTGAATAATTTAATTCCCATTGCCAAGAAGGAACATGCGTGTAGAATGTGGAATATGATAAGGTAGAGCGAGGTATTATAAAATGAAAATAAAATCCTTGGAAAAGTTAGTTTGTACGAAAACCAATAATAAAATCAATAAAATTTGAGAATAGGATGAATAAAGCAGAGCTGCCAACCTGAACAAGAACATTTCAGTATTTTTAAAGCTGAAAATCAGTATTTGGTGAGGAAATCGGTATTTTCAAAGAAATACCATAGGACAACACATAAAACTGAAACTTGAGAAATCAGTATTTTGCGTGAAACCATCAGTATTCTTCTCATTTTTCAGTACTAAATACTGAAAATCCGTACTACTTGGCAGCTCTGATAAAGTCGTGAGAAAATGAATGTTGAGATAATTTGGAGATCCTTCTATTGGCAATGCGATCGTGATGGCTTTTATGCACTGAAATATTGACTCAAAGTCCACAGATGAAGCTCTTGCAAGGGTTAGTCCCAGGGTGCAATACACCAAAAAGAAAATTCTGAAGAACTTTATATTTCCCTTAAAAAAAAACCCTTTCTTGAACTATAATGTACTTTACTGGACATAAAATTCTTGATAAAAATGATATGACATCATAAAACCACCAAAGCAACTTGGGGGTGGGGGTTCAAGAGAACATTAACGCATCTATGTACCTTTCAACCTGCCACGAGTTCTTTTCTCCATCTCCTTCTCTGACATCAATCCTCTGAATGCCGATGATGAAAACAAATCCTTCCTTTCCTCCTTCTAACTTCATCTCGACGCTCGGTATACTAACCCTCCAAGCGCTCAGGTCATGCTGGGGTGATGATACGCCAGTATGGTGTGTGTCCTCGTCGTCAGAGGCTAGATCTACATCAGACTGGTACACAAACACAATATCATGTTAAACACTATGCACTCAGGTCATGTTGGGGTGATGATACAACACCATGATAAGTGTCTTCATCATCAGAGGCTAGATCTACATCAGACTGGTAGAAAAACACAATATCATGTTAAACACAAACTCTCAAAGGCAGTCCAAGCAATCAGGTCATGCTGGGGTAATGATACGCCAGTATGGTGTGTGTCCTCATCGTCAGAGGCTAGATCTGAATTAGACTGGTAGAAAAACACAATATCATGTTAACACTAACTCTACAAGCACTCAGGTCATGTTGGGGTGATGATACGCAAGAATGATGGGTGTCTTCATCGTCAAAGGCAAGATCTACATCAGACTGGTAGAAAAACACAATATCATGTTAAACACTATGCACTCAGGTGATGTTGGGATGATGATACAACATTATGATGTGTGTCTTCATCATCAGATGATAGATCTACATCAGAGGCCCGTTTCATAAAGAGTATTTGCCTTGGCAACTACCATGGTAACTTGATTTAGATTGGTTGCCATGGTAGTCGCCATAGTGGCAAAGTTAAAGCAGTTGCAACTCTTTATGAAACAGGTCCAGACCTTTAACCCTTGTTAAACTGGGGGGGGATCAATTTGACCCCCCCCTCGACAAATTTCATCACTATGACGTCACGCAAAGTTTTTATATTGCGCCGCTCACTGACTTTTTACTTTCAAGTCTTGCGCATCTTTTGAGACCAAAATTGCAACAACTGGGGAAGCAGTTCTGAAATTATACAACATTTTGTAAGTGCATGTCAGACCCGAAATTGTTCAAAAATGTGATTGTGTTTTTCAACCAAAAATCATAGATGTATGATTATTTTAACTTTTGTTGGTTTAAATGGATTTATTTTATGCTATTTATGATTGCAGAAGGGTCCCCGTCAAAGTTCATTGGAAAAAACAATAAAAAACAAACGTTTGAAAAAACAAAAGAAATACATAAGAATTAAAAAAACAATAAAATACATAAGAAATTAATTATATATTTGCAATTTTTTGTAGATATTTGTTAGAAATGTAATAATTGCTATTCCAACCAAAAATTAGCATTTTACTAGCTATATAAATTGAGTTAAAGCCAAAAACATACATGTACACAAAAAGAATTTTAGGGCAAATTTCATACACTTATTTGCATAATTAATTAATTAAAAATAAAAAGATTTTTTTTCTTTTAAATTTTACCTAAGAGTCTTGTAGTTTACATCCAGCTCTGTGCGCGTGCAAATTTTTGCTGCGATCGTGCAATCAGCGGCAGAGATCTGAGGGTATATACGGTATATACTGGTCTGAAATAGCCCAGTTAAGATAGGGTTAAACAAACACAATATCATGTTTATAAACACTGACTCTACAAGCTAGATATACATCAATATCAGATTGGTAAACAAACACAATATGCATTATATTACATCTAGGGCCATTAAGCAGTCCACTATATTGCCTTTACAATGTCAGCGGGTACTTACCGATGGTTGACTCGATTCTTCATAGAGATCAAGATTGAACAGGCTGTCTCCATCTATCAAAAAAAAAGAATAAGAATTATCCTAATCATAATAATGATAATATTGACAATGATACCACTACCACTACTACTACTACTACTACTACTACTGCTACTACTACTACTACTACTACTAATAATAATAATAATAACAACAATAATATGATAATAATTCAAACTTATATATTTTCACATCTCTAAATGAAAACCAAGATTGAGTAAATGATACTAATTAAAACTTATTTATTTTCATATCTCTGAAAAATAAACAAGATATTAAGTTCAGGAAAATAACAATCCAATGATTCCATAATGATGGAGTAAAATGACAATGAAGTTGCAAAATTTTGACAAAATAACACAATACATAAGGTAATGACTGGAATGTGAGCGAATAGCAAAAAGCTAATAATAATAATAATAATAATAATAAAAATAATAATAAACAATGATAAAAAAGAAATATATCATAACAGCAATGATAATAAAAATAATTCAATTAACATATTGGGAAAAAGGTCAATGCTTTTTTCATGATATCACTTGAGTTCTAGTAAATTCTATATCCTCACCTGACTGTCCTTTGAAGACACCTTTGATTTTACTTCCCAGCTTGCTCATGGCAGCAAATGTATCACTCGGCCTCTTGCTTGCCACTCTATCAGATGGATCATTAAATAAGAATAAAACAAATATCAATTTCAGTGCAAACATCAATCAATTTGTTATCAACATATAGACTAATCAAAGAGTTTACGGTGCTTTAACTGCATTGGGGTATTAAGATTGAAACAGAATAAAAATTAATGCACTTTTTTTTGTATTTCAAAGGCTTGTCAGGAATTTTATTGCACAACATATCATAGCAGAGAATAGTTTTCCTAGTATCATAATATGCTAGGCATGTTTGCATGATTCCTGTACAAAATGTACAGAAAGAGATTTTTTTTTCCTGACAACTAAACTGCTCATCAATTCTTTAAAGTAAAATTATACTCTGTTATAGGATATTCATTGAGATACACAAGTATATTTGTTAAATGCAGCATAGAAGTAAAGTTTTGCTTTGCTTTTTAATAAGTCCCTCATTTTCATTTTCACATGCTAACTGTAATCTATAATTTGTCTAATTATCAAAATGTATTTGGAACAGAAAGAATTATATATACTCTGACTATTTCCTACAAATTTGTTAATTATCAAAGTATTCTTATGACACATATTCTGTTTTGTACATTCATACATATGTATATATATGTTTGTTATGTTTATTATCAGAAAATGGAAGTGAAATAAACTAAACTGAAACTGAGAGTGATGACAGAACTCCTACATTTGTAAATTCAGTAATACACCCATGTCTGTTTTTACTGAAATTTGCTTGCATTTAAATTTGCTTGCACCAAAATTTGTTTGCCTAGAAGTGACTTGCCTGTTTTGTTCTACTTTCACAGTGAATAATTAAGATGTAGGCCTACTAGCAAAGAAGTTAATAAGTCTATACATCACTTCATGTATTCATTCCACAGGTATTTGTGATCCCTTTATCTTTGTGTTTCACTTTTGTAGAATCTTGTCGGAATCTCAAATCAAACGTGAAACAATAATATGAAGAACTCCATCAATAAAACCATTGCTTATTCCCCAAACAACTTTTATCATTTATTTTTTTTTCTTTTGTTGACCTTGCAGCAGCCACATGTATACTGGAAAAAGTTTATATCACCTAAATCTTAACACTTCATACCATATTCCTGCAAATTTGAAGCTTAAGCTCGGTACTTTTTTCTACCTTGAATTTTGACAGGTGGTGGATGTTATGATTGCTGCTAAAAATACTGGAGCTAAATACAGGTAAATGAAATATACTTTATCTATACTTTCATCGGATGATTTCATTTAATCAATAAAACAACCTATGTTCTTTAACTTATTTTATGCAGCTGTATATTCAATTCTTTAAAATTTGTTTAATATATGTGCTTGAATGATGTATTTTACTATGTAAAATGGTACAACTGAACTTAATTTTAATGGATAAATGAAACAACAAACCATTCACAAAGTCAGGTACTAACTTGAAAATCTAGGAAATCTATATATAATTCAGGAACCTAACTTCATCCACTTACACGACTAGACACTGATGAATCATTCATACATTGAGAAATACAAATGAAATCAAAATCACCCACAAGCACATGATATATCATACTGTACTATACATGACAAACATATCACTTAAAAGATGAAGGACAACTAATACATAAATCTAACAAATACTTCGGCAAAATTGCAAATAATTAAACACTTATACACGGGCATTCTTGGCCCGCTCAAAGAAATGGATCATAATTCTTTGGGTTGAGAATAGTATCTTGGAATCTTGAATTTAGCTAGATAATGCCCATTCGAAATTAGCAGATCAAACTGGAAAGATGCCGCTACAAAAGTATTCATTAAAGGCTGGCTGTTGCATCGTGGGTAAGAATACTATGACAGCTGGGTCTACATAAAGGTTGAGTGTTTTGAGGTAAATGATAAAATCACACTACAAATGAAAATTCCAATTGAGATACATGTAAGGGCCGAGTTAAACTGACCAACTCCCAGCAAATCAGTCTATGAATTTTTTTTATCTATTTAGCCTAAAAACTCTACTCTATAAATGGATTAGATAATGCATTCTACTAATTACTAAGAAGCATCACTGATAAAAAGATTTACTGCAAACTTCTAAAACTATAAATCTATACAGTAATGTAATTTTGAATTTCAAGCTAATTCATTCGATCAGACTTGGCTTCCTTTGAAAAGTGAAAACATTGGCAGCTGATTACAGTATTTCAAATTTAGCCTTCACTCCTACCGTAAGAGTTCAATCTTTGGTGAATAACCTTAGAACCAACTATCTACATGTAAACCAAAGACTTACTGATAAACATAAAGTACATTGTCAAACTTTGTCGGACTACAGGTGTGCGTTGTTAAGCAAATATGGATAAGTAGCTCTTCTATTACAGTGCTAACAGCTACTAAAATGCTAAGCTACTGATCAGAAACATCACACTAGTACATGTACATGTCTGTAGCCTAATCAATATGCAATTAAATGGTCAGATGAATAAAACCCTTTCTCATACCCCAATATGCATGAATCAATAATTTTAACAAAAAGAAACTACTTCTTAATCCTTCATCATCAAAATAATTAAGAACAAACAACTCCCCCCCCAAAAAAAAAAAGGGCTGGAGAAATATTTCATTTTTAATAAAATAGTAAAAAAAAAAATTTAAGCTTTGTCAAGCACCAACTCCCATTCATCCAGGGAATAATTTTCCTGGTATTGCATCACAATTTGGCCCTCATTTTTGAAAGGCTGCTATGCAGAAAGTCTCTTGTATAGCATATTTTTACACAGGACTGTACATTACTAGTTGATAGCTTTTCTCTTTTTGACCAAAAATGCTATTCAAATTTGTAAAGCAAAATTTTTCCCTGCATTCATCCCTCATTCCATCTTTTTTTGGCCATGCATTGCAGCAGCTCTGTTCAATTAAATGATACCCTTACAAAAACAAGTGCATATTTCAACAGCCGTTGGCGTTTGAGTCGTGGTGAGGGTCATTCCCTGTAGTAGCCAGGAAATGCCGCCTAATTTTGTCTATATTCCCAACAGATAATTTTCAAATCAACTGAATGACACAACACAACGGGTGTATATCGAAAACAATGTATTATAGGTGAAGGAGGCATTCAAACCCCACAGTTTCCCCTCATACATTTACCCCTCTCATATCAGACAATTGCATTGTAACAGAAGTCCCTTTGAATTTGTAAAAAAAAACATCTCTCATAGCAATCCATACATTCATAATATTACATAAAAATATTTGGATACCAATGAAACCCCATACATGAATGAACACCAGATAGACAAGTGAGAAAAAGACATCTATACACATGCATGGTAACTATGAACCATTTGAAAAGGCTACACTCAAGTTAACCCTAGTAAAAACCCACAGGCAATATATTTCTATGATAAAACCATACTTTCCATCAGCATATGTTTCAATTTCTACAGGACAAACAGGTTATATGATGATATACAATGATATATATATATATATATAGCAATATGGGACATGCTACAGTCGCAGCAAAGATCCTGACTCCAAACAGACCAGTGGTATGTCACCAACCCTAAGGCCCGAATTCACCAAGGTGGTTTTTAAAACCATTGATAGAACCCAAGGTTTATGCAGATTTCCTGTATAAACTATGCTTATTTACCACATGTATTAAAATATGTCCAAAGCTGATGCACGCTTTTGTCAAAGTGCGCCAACTTGACGCCTGTTGCCATGGTTAAGTACACTATTTTATTCATGAGTCCACTGTTTTGAATTAACGAGTCCTCAGACTGATGAATAAAAAAGCGTACTTAACCATAGCAACAGGCACCAGTCTGGCACACTGTGACAAAAGCGTGCATCAGCATTGGACACTTGTTAATATACGTGGTAGAGTGTAATTTTTACAGGAAATCTACATAAACCATGGGTTTATCCAAAAGAGTAAAGTAATACTGTCAAATGCCTTGGAAGTTTCACTAAGATTGTTGATCACAGTTTGCTTATCTCATACTTGTTTAAACTAAAAATTCTAATGTCATTTTCTCATTCTTTTAATCACTGATTTTTTCTGCATTCAATCAAATACTTGAGCAGGTTATTGTAGATCAATTTTGACAAGTTATATATCATTTTAAAGCTTAGGAAGTGCTTTTCAAACTCAATTAAAATCTCATGATTCTCTTCAGCGACTTATTGCTGGTTTTGGGGTGGCTAGAAACGTATAGCTTTGGTCGGTTTAGAGTTGGTTCTCCGGCGTGACTGGTCCTTTGAATAGAGCATGAATAATGACCGTTGGAGGACCGAGAGGGGTGGGGGAGTGGAGTTTATAGGGGAGGGTACAGGTTCAGGTGTAGAACAACTACAAAGGGAGCAATATTGGGGTTAATAACAGTTATATCAGTGCAATTAGGTAGGGTTGTGTATTGATGGTGTATATAAAGTATATGGGGAATGAGTAGTTGCCAATTCAAGTGAGTTACAATATATAGAAAAAGACAACAGAGGAAGTATGAATAAAGTTTTCTCATATCAATTATTCAAGGATGATAATTGTACATCAAGGTAAAATTAAAATTTGGCATAAAGTTGATAGAGTGGGAAAATAAGACAAAAGATAGAAGGTATAGATTTGCAGATTTGTGAAGTAAGTTGGGTAGAAGGGTGAAAGGGGGGGGGAATACAAGAGAAAGGGTGAAAAAAAATGTTTACCAAGAATACGAGAAGTAAAGAGAGGTGAGGGGAAAGAGATCCAGTGAAGCAATAACATAAAAGGAAAACACAAAAATGGGAAGGTTTGTTAAACAATCTTTAGGTGATATTTAGTATTGTTTATTGATTGTCAAAGATAAATGAAAATAGTTGCAGTTAGCATTGATTTCATGAGTTCTGTAAAAACAAAGATTAAAGCAAATTGTCATTTTACCATAGTGGATCTCACTCTGGTAGTTCTATAAATTGAACTTTGTGAAATCATGAAATTTAAGCTGACAAGCTATCACACTACAGATCATCAACACAGATAAGCGACAATGTATTATTACTGCTTTAAAGAGACCACACATCTGCCTCGAATCCCATGCTTCTATTGCTTATAATTTCTTGGCAATTACACCCTTTTTTTTCCAGAATCCCTTGGAACATATTTGTAATTTATGCAAACAGACACTTGAGTGGTAATTTCATTGGATTCTGTATCATTTTGAAATCATACCCACAACTAAATTTACCTTTAATTGTTACTGTGTGGGGACAATCTTGGATGTGGCTCAATAAATACTGTGCAACATGTGAGTATTGTTAGTGAAATTTACATACATTAGATATGAAGATAATGAATCATATGACATTAGATTATGTTAGTATAACATGCACATTAGCATTAATATTTCTTGAATAATACAGGATATAATTGCAGTGCATTAAACAGTAGAGGCTTGTTAAGCTATGGTCTTGACAATTAGAACATTAAATTTCTTTATGCATAAAAGTCTGATGACAACTGATATTATACCTCGGTCACATTTGCTGCGGCTGCCGTAGATTCTAAAATTTTGACAGTGAGTAGCAATTCTACGGTCAACGCAGAATATTTACGGTCCCTTACTGTGGCAGTCACATGTTAGGTGCACCGCATGGCGTATCTTTAAATTTATGGAGACAGAAAATCTGCAGCCGTATGTCCTTGAAATGATGACGAATGGTCGTAGGTTTTATAATAACGACAGATGCAAGGTGGAAGCAAGGCACACTCACAGCTGCTGTAGACCCTTCTAAGTTATTGCTACGGCTAGCGTAGAAATAAAATGTTACAACTCCGCACTATAATTCTACATCCACCTCCACGGCCTGTAAAGTATAGCAATCCGCTGTACGTCGACCCTGCGACCGCCGCAGAAATCTTTCAAATTCAGGTATTTACGGCCGCCGTTTGCACGCCGTAGAGCAAATGTGACTGAGGCTTTACAAATATTAAGCTAAGCATATTTACATTAGTGCCAATATTTGATATTGATACTAGACAGTTAAGGACTGGATGTAAAGATCTTTGAAATAATGATTGTGATAGATAACTTACTTGCTTGATCCCCTTGCCAATGCAAGTCTTCTCTTTCCACATAACAAGGTGTAATACTATGAAAAAACAAAGAGCGCAAAGTTCATTACTTAGTGATTGCATAAATGTCATTCAATATTTTTAGTTTATTAAACCTTGAAGTAAATATCTGTTGGATAATTATTCAAGATGACAGATTTTCTGAAAATCATGATTCAAGAGAAATTCAATATTTACTCAGTCCTTTGAATAAAAACACATACTTAGATATACAATGAAATAATTTGACAAACAATGCAAGTTATACAGAAACAAAAAGATTTGATTTTGCATACAAAGGAAAAATAATGAAATGATTTTTTTTTTATAATTGCAAATTAAAAATGTTTCATAAAAAATGAATTTGTGAGACTGTGACTCACAATGGAATAAATATGTTTTCTTTCAAATGAAATATGAACAATTGTTCATTTTATAACCTGAGAGGAATAATTTAGCCTTCTTGAGCCTTTAGGGCATCTTTGATATACAAAAGTGTATCTAATGGGTGATCCAAAACGGTCTCACGAACTTGCAATGATCAATTAAAACGAGTTTGATTTTATGATTTATATGTAATGTAGGAAATTCATCTTATCTTTGAACAATCCTTTGTTGCATACCAACATAGGAAATCCCTTAGATATAAAAGTAATTCATTTCATAATTCAACATCATCATCAAGCTTAGCGCATACAATCATTATCATATACAGTACAACAAGTATGATAATGTTCACAATTTGACAGTTGTTCTATGATTGTAAAAATTGCAAAAGTGATAAAACATTATTTTAAATATATTTTCTTGCAAGATAAGATGTACTATCCATATTCCACATGTGAGTCTAAAGTGGCAATAGTCATTGACTCTTAAGTACACATAATGGGACTAAATTAGAAGAATAAAAATAATAAAATCATGTCCATACCTCTTCTGAATGATGAAACAGGGGGCAGTATGTACTCTCTAGCAGACTGAACACATATTCATAAGCTCTACAGAAAAAAGACATCCATCACATTCAAAGGGGATATACATGTATTATGTTTAATGTTTGTTACTCTAAATTGGGAACATGACATGACAAAAAAACAACAGAATCAGTGTTAATAAATTTAAATTTGTAACTTTTCATTATCTCATATCATTACTATATTCATATTTCGCTATGACTAATGTTTTATCTATATTCTATTCTGAAGAAAACAAATAATAATAATAATACAGTTCTTGTATAGCTCATTACACCTTACAAAGGTCTCAGAGCACATTAGGAAAAAGAAGAAAGAAAAAATGAAGGAAAGTGCTGGTAATTCTATTATGATATAATCATCAGTTAAATAAAAACGTTATATACATATAGAAATTAAGCCTGGCACGAGTATTCGACTACTCGAGTAGACTCGAGTGTTGCCTTACTACTCGCGTCACGAGTAGGGAATTTTTATTTTTCGAGTACTCGCGTGATGTACGAGTACTGTTTTTCCACTCGTTCACTCGCTGGATTACTCACTCTCTTCTGAGTAGAAGACTCTCTACTCGACCACTCGTGTTGAATTGTGAATTTTGCTGTTCATAATTTTACACAGAATTCTTAATTTTTTCACGTGGAACAGTTTATTCACGATGTTTTAACGGCGGAATTGAAGTCAGAGCGCACAAGTCCTGCTTGCGCGGCACAAGTTCAAAATTCATGTGACCGGGGAAACCTAGGCGCTAGCGCTTATGCCAGTAGCGGAGTGGCTTGCGTAGTCCGCTCACTCCGCTGTGTTCGCAGTGCTTCGTACGTTCGTGAAGTTCAGAATGATATTGACCGAGAATATACTTTAATTGCATTGTTAATTTGTTTCGTAACTCCAGTACTCCACAGTTGCGACTTACGAGTGCGGCGCATTACTAGCTAGCCATGCGTGTATTTTATTTTTATCCGTTTGTTGAAATCATATTCGGGGGTAAGATTAGTAGATTCAAAATCGCAACTTACACTCCTATTTTTCGGTTCGCCCGTCGCGTAGCTCGTCCATGAACAAAATAAGCCACAAATTGTTTTTGCAGTCGTTCATATCGACGGGAAGCCTAGTCTGCGCTCAAATCAAAGTCCCCTTACTGCGCTTGCGCAGCTGCCAATCGTCTGAAGGGAGCTCATTAAGTAGAGACTAGAGCGTGCTTTTAAAATGTATTTGAAGTAATTGAATTTGAATTCTCTCATAGTGCGAACTTGAAGATGATATACAGCCTAAATTCTATTCTTAGTTCTTACTGCTCGCTGTTTCATGAATAAAGTAAACGATTTTATCGTCTTGTAGTAGTAGGAATATAATTAAAATTCAATACATACGCTCTTAAAACCAGTTAGTTAAAATCATGGGTCGGCTGGGTGCAACTAATATTTTTTTATTATTTCTTTTTAGTACATCTAGTCAAAAATGCCTTTCCTTTATCATAATACGATTATAAACTATAGTGAAACATATGGCTAGATAAATAGTTGTACCCAGCTGGGGGACCCTTTCATCTAGTCTTATCGTGTTCTTAAAATTTGATTTATCTCAGTTTTGCACTTTCGTGTTTCATGCATGAGTTCAGTTCATTAGTCAAAGCGGTTATTTCTCATACCGACTGAGTCAATAAAAACGCAACAATTTTTAGGTTTTTTTTACTAGTTTATTGTCATAAAAATTAGAGAGCTTGAATATGAGTAAATGTGACATCACTGACATGGTATGGTAGAGCAATTCTTTCTCACTGCTTTGAAACCATTTTTGATGAGTTTTGACTTTTCTGGGACAGAGATGAAGCGAGAGCTATAGAAACAGAGAGAGAGAGAGAGGGGGGAGAGGGTGGATAATGGAGAGAGTGTGAGAAAGAGAGAGACGGGCGAAGGGGAAGAGAGATAAGAAGGTAGAGGAAAAAAGTTCGTTGTTTATGTTAATCGTGATCGTTAACCTACTAATTGCAAGTAATAACTTATAAGTATTCTTAAAAGAGCACGTCAGGTGCCTATCTATATTAATGGTCAAAATCTGGTGAAAGTGGTGATCTAAACAGTTTCTTCCTTTCTTTCGTATGGCGAGACAAGAGATTATGTGCATAAGATAAGACATCATTAATAAATCAATTTGGCAATTTCATTTTCAATGATCTTTCCAGTTTATATTGCTAATGTCTTGGAAACGAATAGGCAGTTATGTCCCATAAGCAATAATATAGAAGAAAAAAAAATAATATCGAATACGATAATCAAAGGAGGATCGTGATATTAATGATTCTTTCTTATACATAAATACATGTACGATTGGAAGTTTAGAACTGCATCGGCAGTTCGGCACATTTTATTTAACCCATACAACATGTTAATATTGATATATTTTAATGTTGTCAGCGATAAAGTAAAAAAGAATGCCTCTCTGATGAGTGATGAATTTAATTGTACATTGTTTCTTCGCTGAAAACTGAAAAGCCCTGTACAATCAGGAAATGACGGACATGCTTTGAGAGGAAACAGGAAAGTAAAATGAAACGAAACGGCGACGCAAAAGCACGCCTCTGCAAGTAATAGTAAGTTCGTAATTGTAGGATTCTTGGAAATGGCAAAGGCCGACGTCCCAAACTAAGTACCATGACAACTTTAAAACTGATAAAATATGAGACTTCGAGAGATGGAAAATAATGAAGTTAATTTTTGCATATATTTAATTAGGCTTCTTGGTACATCTTGAAGTTCTTGCATTATTCAACATTTCATGTATCAATACTTCATGTCTTACTGTATTTAACATTCTAAATTAGCCGTTATTAGTAGATTAGATTCAACTTTGTGATTACGGTTGTTGTTTTTTATGTGTGTCTTGTATTCCAAATGGCAAAGACCAACGTCCCAAACTAACCGTTACAACTTTGAAACATATAAACAGGAGACTTACAGAGATGAAAAATAATATAGAGTTAATTTTCGCGTATTTTGCTAAGGCCCATTTGTACATCTTAAAGCTCTTGAATTATTTATCATTTCCTCATTTTTACAATACTTCATGTCTTAACGGTCTTTAACTCTCTAAATTAAGCGTTATTACTTATTAGTAGATTAGATTCAACTTTGTGATTACTATTTTGCCGTTGTTGTTTTTTTCCTTTCCTAGTTATAGCCTGTAACTACCGGTAAGTGGCTATTCAGAGTTTTGTTTTGTTTTTAGAGTTTAAAAAAAAATGTTCGCAAAATAAACTTCGGAAGTTATGACTGAAAACTTACAAGATGACAATGTTTTGTCCGTTATCTAGACATCAACGGAGCCCTCAAATTCTCATTAGATTTTAGACCCCCCCCCCTCCTGGCCTAAAGACAAGTGATAAAAGATACAAATAAATTTGGAAATCGGCAAAGATATCACTGAGTGACAGGTGAGAGACTGAGAGTGAGCGCGGGAGTAAGAATATACATGTAGATGTAGCATGGCATTTTCATTTCACGAACTACTTCACTAAATTCCCAATTCACTGAGCAAGATTTATTACGCACCGGGCACCCCAGTTATGGGAGAGAAATGAGACAATGTGCATTGACACGAGTATGGCCTTTTCTCAAGTCTTATCGCGATCACGCTACCAAAAATAGTAATGCATTGAAGTACCAAGCAATCATGCATGCGCTGCCTCACGTCTTGATAAAAGGCTGTATCATTGTCAACGACGAGTATGCGAGTGAGATTGTGTTCTGTTCGTCGGCGGCTATGGAATACCAAACAAATTTACGACCTTGGTTCGAACTTCGAAGACGGTATTACCAGAAAATAAAGACCAATTTTCCGCTTCAAAATAACTACTTAAGACAGATATACGAGCATTGTATGAATAATCTAGGTAATATCGGCTTTTGAGACGTGAAAAGTTACTGTGTGATAGACCCAGGCTTCGTAATCGTATGGTCCCACCTGTTGCGTTCCGTGATGGACGTTGTCACTCAAAACTCTTGCACATTTTGCCTTCGTCCGAATTACAATTTGGCCGTAATTAATGATCGTAGATGGCGATATTTTAAGGTCAAATTACTACTCGAGTACTCGAGAAAACTCGAGTATTTTTTTTTACTCGCCTCGAGTAGTAAAATCACTACTCGTGCCAGGCTTAATAGAAATATTTATTGTAACTGAGAATAATTGCAATAGCAGATTAATTTTACTTTATAAAAGCTGTGAACCACTAAGCGGGTTTGCCATGAAATGCAGTAAAGAACAGAGTTAATGAAAGCAGACTTACTCAAAGAGGGTCAATGTCTTCCTCATCTTAATAATTCCTTCAGGAGGTCCTGTAACAACTAAAAAATTATTTTTAAAAAAATTGTTCATGTATTAGAGGCTTAATAATAATAATAATACTAATAGTTATATTTATATATAGCACTTATTACACCATGTTTCTAAGCACTTTACAGTGCAATTATTACCCCGGTCATCAGATCCTGGCATACTTGCACACAATATATGCACTTTCTCCGACTCCTGGGGAGCATTCCAACAAGAGTTCCAAGACTCAATTGCTAGGTATACTACATGGGCTTTTGCATCCTACCGGGTATCCATTTAAAACCTGGGTGGAGAGTGGCAAATTGTGGATTCATGCCTTGCCAAGGGATGCTAGGCCACGGTGGGATTCAAACACACGACCCTCTGAATGCAAGGCGAGAGTCAGAACCGCACAAATTTCAAACATTTTCATTTCTTACGTTGTGCTTTAGAAGAAGAAAAGTGTTTTCAATATAGGGCTCCATTATATTGCATATTTGGGTAGTCAATGTCATCAGCTGTAAGCGTTAGAATATGGTGATAAATCATCCCAATGAACAAATTTCAAACTTTTTTTTAGTCTCCTGGAGTAAAGCTACATGTAGATAGTGAATGTCAATTTGAAATGTCAGTTTATAAAAAAAAATATTTTGTATAAGTACCCTACTTTTCAGCATTCTCTGGCTCCCAATATCTAGGTGAAGATATCTGATTTGGTTCACTGAACCTGTTGCTCTCTTCTTCTGTGATATAGTGGGCTAGAGAATGCTTAACATGATTTATATATTATATAGAAAGAGAGAGAGAGAGATCTTCTATATGTTCTGAGTATTTCATAACTAATTCATGGTATGTTTGTATTCATGACAAATACTTCACATTTTTTTAATGCTCTGTATTTATTCGGTGAATGCTTTAGCACCTATATGGTGGCTCAGCTACAGCCAGGGTAATAATATGATACCAAGTATCAAGGGCAATAGAGTATACTGTATGCATATAGTAACTGCACTATATAAATGGACCATATTAGACCGGTGTGTTAGTAGAGCATCCGTCTCACAACCGGGACGTCGGGGGTTCAAACCCGGCCGCCTCAGACCAAAAGACATTAAAAGATGGGAGTTGCTGCTACCCTGTTTGGCGTTAACGATTAAAAGGATCGAGCCTCGTTGATCTGGCACTGCACAGCGGCTGCTGGGCCCACGATCAATTGGGCAAAGCAAATTATCGGAGTACCGTATTTCATTTCATGTCTATTTCAAACTATAAATTATGGATTTTTCATATCATTATTTATTGCCAGGAGAGGCTGGAATTCTGTTTTAACAGGCCATAAAATATTTTGAATCTATGAATCTTAAAGACTTACTGTCTTGGAATGCTGAGTTGACATCCTCCTGAAAATTGATCCTATCCACAGCGTCGGAAGCAAAGTAGAGATTGTAGAGCTCCTTCGCTTCCAGATGAAGGTCTCGCTTCTGTTGGTCTGTCATGTCGGGGACCAGGCTTCGTCTGTTAAAATCCTCTGTCATAAATAGGAGAGAATGATAATCTGGGCATAGACCAATTCGATTTGGATGCTGTTTTTTCATGGTAATTTCTAACTTAACCTCAACATCTCAGCCCTTGTGTCTGCACTCAGATTGGATAATCTCTATACATGCTGTCTTCTTGCTCAGTGTACCCTCTTCCATAAAATTCATCATCATCTAATTGCTGTACTTTTTCCTCCTACCATTGGTCCTGCCACATATATTGGACATGATCACAGCCTTAAATATGCTTTCCCAAATGCAACCACAGATGCTTACAAATTCTCTTTCTTCCAACGTAATGTCAAACTTTGGAATCACCTACCAGGACCCGTTGTAATATTAGGAAAAAACCCAGCTGTAATTAGAGAAGCTGCACTGACATTCACCTGTGCAATACAGCCTCCTGTTTGGTCTCTTAAGGATGTTCAACAATTAAAATGAAATGTCATTTTCAACAAATTTTGCACAGAGTACCTTAAGAACCTAAATATTCCAAAAATGCAAAAATTAACCTGGGTTCATGTGCTTGATTTTTTGCTATTGTACTCTGAAATTCACCAAATTGCCAGTTCTTGAGAATTATGCAATCAACAGAACTGGGCAATTTAAGACCTAACACGATCATAACACTGAGCTTAAACCTATATTACTCAATTAAAATCCACATAAATTTCATTAAATTTTACAGTCCGGTTCAGGATTGTATACAAAGATGGCACGTTAATTTATATTGATATTCATTTACTCTTTTAAGATTAGAAGCACTTTATTTATGAAAAGAATGAGGTGAAAATGACAAAATCATATCCAAAATACTGGAAATTTCTAATTATGTATTCATGAGGTCCTATCTTAGGGCCCCCATGGACCGATTCTCAAAAAAAATGGGCTGTGGGGGTTTTCATCATGCTCTACCAAACGCTGAAATGCAAAAAGTGAAAATTGTTGACGTCAATATTTCATGAAAATTTCTATCATTAGCATACAGTACAACAAGCCACTGTAAAATTCTGCGATCTGATTGCCTACAAGAAAACTTTGCAAAAGGCAGGATTCATAGGTGATTACCGACTGTCAGGCAGAACTGGAGAAGGTTTAGAGCGCCCTCTCTCCGCATGAACTGAAGGAACGGGAAGAGCAGAGTACTGTTGCTGAGAATCTCTGATGTTTCATAATGAAGGGCCTACAACAAAACAATACAAAAGAATACATTGTACCCATCAATAATATGTTTTCATTATACACCAAGATAGTTGATTACATATATGTAAACATCAGTATATCAAAAACTTAATAATTCATAGTTTACATAATTGTGCACAAGTCAATTCATTGTACGTGCTTTGGGCCTAAATGGGAAAAGCAAAATGTAAGTTATAATAATAATACTAATATCACAGCAAATAAATGAAAATAAAAAATGAAATTAAAAGCTTGAGAATAAATGAATGAAACAATCAAAACGTTTTAGATGCTCTGTACAAACAAAATATCAATACAGCATTAAAAACCAATACTACAGCCTTGGTCCTTGAACCATAATTGAAACAAATTACACCGTAATTCCTTTTACTTGAATAGAATAAATAATTAAATTTCCCTTTTTAATATGAAAAAAAAAAATTATTACCACATTGTAAGAGGTGTGATGCAATTTTGAAATAGTGCAATGACAAAAACAGTGAATATGCTGCCACTGTCACACTTATGGGTAATGTTTATGACTTAAATTTGAAATGTCAAATTAATCAATAATAAATTCACTTGAGTTTGGGCAAGATTCAGAAAAATTTCTGTGTCATACAAAGAGGTTTTGTTATTCAGTTTTATGACTGAAAGGGGTACCCTGTGACAAATATAACTGAATTAAATAAGAAATAAATCAGCCTTCAGTAATAAATTACCTGCCAACACCAAACCAACATAAGTCACACAATTTTTTTTTTTTAATTTCTGTTGAGCTTTAAAATAATGTATAAGTTGTCAAAATTGATCTGAAACAACCATCACAAATACTTGATTGAATGTAGGAGGGATTTATAGAGACAGATTCAAAGAATATAGAGAAAAGCGAAGTTTGGGGTTCACTCAAGCCGGAGATATGCACACTCTGCGCAATCTCAATGAAACTTTTATGCAGTTAAATGGGTCAGTTATCAACTTCAGATTTTGACAGTAAAACGAAGAAAGTTAGCATTTCAGAAAAGCTGATTTTTACATATTGAAGACCAAGACCAAATTACTATTTTGGCTATTTACAGAGCGTTGCTGGCTCATTTAATAACGCATCTGCCCGTCGAACCTAAGATCGTGGGTTCGAGTCCACCCTGGGCGGATGACTGAAGCCAGTGCGTTGTGTGTAAACGTCTCTACCATGTTTCATAAATGAAGGCTATGTTACAATGGAAAACACTCTGTCCCTTGGATAGGACGTTTAATGGAGGCCCAGTGTAGAGGAAAGTCACCGCCTTTGCACGTTAAGAACCCACTGCACTATTCATATAAGAGTGGGAGGAAACCCCGGTGTAGTGATCAACCTGCACTCCCCCCAATCAGTTCTATCGGGAGGATAGACCTGCGGGTCATAGTGATTCGGTTCGCTTTTCACCTCCCAAGCACAGGTGACACCAAACAAATAATAATAATAACTTTTTTTGGTGACTTATTGTTGCTTTGGTGGTTGCAAGTCACAAGTGGCATATCTTTTTTAAGGAAAGATGCAATGTTTACTTACATTAGAAATATGGCATGGTTTGGCCTCGCAAAACGCTTTCAAGATGTTAACAGGTTCTGTCGGTGGGTCTGTAGATTTTGCCATCTAAAAAAGAAATATGAAAGAAAAAATATATTTACAGATATGATCGTTATGCAGGAATAAGGACAAAGTATATCTTATAAATTCTTGCTTAATTCATCAATATTGATTATTTGATTATCCAATCTTCCTTTGATATGACAACTTAAGGACAAGTTCACCTCAACAAAAAGTTGATTTAAATAAAAAGAAAAAAAATCTAGCAAGCATAACACTGAAAAGTTCATCAAAATCGGATGTAAAATAAGAAAGGACATTTTTAATGTTCACTTAATTAAAAAAAACAGTTATATGCATATTATGATCTCTATACAAATGGGGAGACTGATGACATCATCCACTCACTATTTCTTTTGCATTTTATTCAATGAAAAATGAATTATTCTAATTTTTTCCTCACTGTCATGTGAAAGGTGTTTCTTATTCCTCCCTAAATATATGGAATTTCTAATGTTTTAACATTTTTTGTTTACATCAAGTTGGTCCTTATTGTCAAATTTGTAAAAAAATGCAATATTATATAATAATACAAATTTTGTGAAATTTTGTGAAAAATAAGCGAAACCTTAAAATGACATATCTTTCGTATTTTACATCCGATTTGGATGAAATTTTCAACGTCATGCTTGTTGGATTTTTCCCTTTTGATTCAAATCAACATTTTTTTTTCTGGGGTGGACTTGACCTTTAAATAATAATGAGTTAGTAAGCATTAACATGACCGCATGAAGCTCATATAGCTTATTGTCACTGCTGAAGGGTTCAATCAAGCCCGATTCAGAATAATGTCAAGTTCAAAGCACTCACGGGTTCTTCATCGAAAAAGACTTCAAGCATCTTGTTGACAACATCCTGAAAACGAGAAGCAGAGATAAGTGCCATATCATAAGCAGGTATTATTTTGAACAAAACTGACAATATTAAAAAAATCAAATACCCCTGTATATCAAACTATTACTAAAAGAGCAGTAATAAAAAACAACAAAGTTGGAAAGTGAATTGAATTAGCATTCTATTTTTTTTACACTTTGACAGAATGTAGGAATAGTCTTATCTGTTCTGTTTGATGTCTCATTCTTTTTTGCACCAATCATATTGAAATTTTACATCATAAGAGAGAAAATATCTCCTGGAGAATTTCAGCATTGGTTGTCTTTCTCTGTACCATTGCAACAGCAAGAGACCAACCAGGGGGGGGGGTGTTTCACAAAAAGCGAAGTGTGACTTAGAATCATGTTTAAAGGGAAAGTCCACCTTAAAGTAAAAATTGTTGTAAAAAAACAGAAAAAATAATGAAAAATATTGGTGAAAGTTTGAGGAAAATCCATTAGAGTTTAAGAAAGTTTTAAGTTTTGGATTTGTGATGTCATAAACAAGCAGCAGTCCCATATGTTATGTAATGTAAAAAAAATCATTTTTTTTTTTAATGGTTTGTGATGACTTATTTTTGCTTTCTTTTCAGGAACAGTTGCAAAATGATTGGTCCATTGTTAAACTGAAGGGACAATAATTTTTTTTTTCAATTTTCTGAATGAATGATATTTCATTGATTTCTTTACCATATGATATGTAGTAAAGCTGCGTGCATATGACGTCACAAATCAAATAATTGAAATTCTAATAACTCTTTTTTATTCTTTTAGTTTTACAATAAACTTTATGTCACGGTGAGCTTCCCCTTTAAATGCTGATGCACACATATTAAAAACATAATCTGATTGGTGGATAGGTGGCAGTGCGGCAATGACCTCACCAACAAAGTGATGCATTTATACCGTTCACAACTGAAATTTAAGTGCAACTCTCCTTAAGTCATACATACATCTAGAATAACAGTGCTTCTTTATATAGACAAAAAAAAAAAACAAGGATCAATGAATGATACCTTGTCTGTGATACCACTTCCACACTCTCTACACAATATAGAAAGAAGTACAGACAACATAAGGAACACAAAAGTTTGCCTATGTATTATGGCTATTCAATGTAAACTAAATATACATTTAAACTGCAGAATAATTATATCACTCACTGGGTTTGCAATAACGTCCATAGCAGGCATGATGAGAGACCTGGATAGTAGCTCCCTCAGGAACGATATTGTACATCTACAATAACGAACAACAAATAAATTTTTATTTCAAAACTGTCGCATACTTTAACCATAACAAATACAAACATTTCTGACATTACCTTGCGTCTTTGAACTCGAAAGATTTGCAAGACTTAATGTAAAAAGTCAGTGAGCCGTGCAGTTGAAATATTTCGCATGGCAAAACGGTGGCAAAAACATGTCAAGGGGGGGGGGGGGAATTCAACCCCCTCCCCATGACTGTTTCAGGGTTAATCTCTCAAATTTATAATTATAATAATCATGATAGTGGTATTTCATCCACAGTAATAATAATGATAATAATAGCATCATTTAGTTTAAGATCTTTTTGCCATATGACATTATGTGCGGAAATGTAAAAATCTTTACAAAAAAATAAATGCATAAATAAAGCAAATCTTCTGTATACATTACAAAAATATATTTTCAAGAATGTAGTACTATACAAATACTACTAATAAAAAAATTGTTACTTTGTATTCCTTACTTGCTCTGTTGGTGCTCATTCGAGACGATGAATGGAAAGAGAAGTTCACAAAGGTTCCTCACGTACTCCAGCTCAGTATGCCTGTTCCTAATGGCAACATGAAGATGATCACCATACATCTTAATCGTCAAATCCTGAATGTCTTCTCCCCATCGGGCTGAAATAAAAAAAAAAAGTGTGAATATTATGTAGAATAAAGCATTGGTCAGATTAACACAGCAGAGGGCGACAACAAACGGTGACACAGAATACATGTATGCTCCTGCGACATTTGCTCCCATCTTAAAGAGGTACTCCAGGCTGAAAATAATATGTTTTGAACAGATTCTGAAAAATTAGACAAACAAAACACTGAAGATTTGATCAAAACTGGACAAGAAATAACAAAGTTATGGTATTTTAAAGATTTGCATTATTCCGGAGAAACAGTTCTAGGAATGTCTTCATGAACATTCAATGAACAAAATGATGATGTCATATTCCCACTTGTTCTTTTGTATTTTATTACATGAAATCAGGTTTATTACAATTTTTTCCTTCAAGAACCAAATATATTGTAATAACAACCGATTACAAGTGCATTAGATATTCATTGCTGCAACTCATTTCACGACAAGGGACTCATATCATTCACACATGCAGGAAAAAATGAAACAATTATGATTTCATAAAATAAGTGGGGATGTGACATCATCAGCCCATCTAATGAATATTCATGACGATGTGCATATAACTGTTTTCACAATATATTGCTAAATTTTATAATCCAATAACTTCGCTATTTGTTATCAAACTTTGATGAAATTTTCAGCATTTCACTCTTTGAATTTTACTCTATTTATTTAGATATAAATATTCTCAGCCTGGAGCATCCCTTTAATATCTCAGAGGGCATTGGGATAGAGATATGTTTGTAATTGCATAGAGTTTTTGTTTCAGAATAATGTAAAGATTAGGAATAGGGTTTATTTAGTTTTGGAGGTTAGGTTTTATGTTTGGCTTAAGGTGCGAATTTTCGCCCTGGCAAATGACATGGAACCGGACAAACATCTGTTACTATTACTACTACTACTAGTACTACTACTACTACTACTATTATACTACTACACTACTCTACTACTACTACTACTACTACTACTACTACTACTACTACTACTACTACTACTACTACTACTAGTACTACTACTACTACTACTACTACTACTACTACTTCTACTATTACTATTAGTACTACTACTAGTACTACTACTACTACTACTAGTACTACTACTAACTACTACTACTACTACTTCTAGTACTACTACTAGTACTACTACTGCTACTACTACTACTACTACTACTACTACTTACTAACTACTACTACTACTACTACTACTACTACTACTTCTTCTACTACAACTACTACACTACTACTACTACTACACTACTACTACTTGTACTACTACTACTACACTACTACTTCTACTACTACAACTGATACACTGCTTCTCTTACTACTATAACTACTACTGCTTCTCAAATTACAACAACTATTGCTACTACTAGTCATAATAATTACAATAATAAGTCCCATTTCTTCTCTTAATAAAAACATTGTGTGATTATAACTAATGTATTAAGCATTACTACCGCTACTACTACCACCACTACCACTACTACTACCACCACCACCACCGACACTATAACCACTACACCACTACTACTACTACTTTCACGCTACTACTGCTAGTGGTACTACTTTTGCATACTACAACCAATCATTGACATAAATTTGACCATGATCAGAAACTTCCATAACAACTCTGATTATCATTGGCTGTTAGATGATGTTGAGGAGGTAATATTGATATCAATGGTAAAGCAACTATTTGTCAGTACTTTATAGCAAAGATCATAAGTCACTGGACTTACCTTTTTTCTTTGCTCTAAGGTAAACATCAAGATGGCTTAATTCCGCTTTGACCAGTTTGTGGAGGATAAGTGTAGGGAGGTCAATCTAAAGAGGTAAGATTAGACAATTTCAATCATTCTTACCAATCTTTAAAATGAAATAAAAAATGAAAATCATATAATTTATTTAAATTTTCATAAAGATAGAGGATAGAGATTTGATTAAAACATATTCAAACTGACAATGTTCAAATTAAATGGCATATTTTTGTTGAGAACTCTTCATACATTATATACAAAAACCATACATATTTTCTGCTGTGCAGATCTCTTGAACAAGGGCCACACTGTCTGAGGCCAAGAACAAGTACTCACAGCCCAAGGCCTAGGCTAAAGACTTCAGAATTCTAAAGCAAAGGGCTAGGCCTAGTACTACACTGTCTGAGGCAAGGCCAAGTCTAAGCCCTGACTACCCAGGCCATACACTTGAACTCTGAGGCAAAGGCTTAGGACAAGAACAAGTCCCGACTTCCCAAGGCCAATTAAGAACTATGAGGACAAATCCGAGGCCTAGACTACAATGTCTGACACCAAGGACAAGGCTACGTCCTGACTGCCTCAAGCCAAGGCAAGGACTTCAGAACTTTGAGGACAAGACCAAGGTCACACCGTCTGATGCTAAGGTCTAGGTCACACTGTCTGACACCAAGGACAATGCCAAGTATTGCCTTCCCAAGGCCAAGAACTTCAGAACTCTAAGGACAAGGCCAAGTCCTGACTGCCAAAGGCCAAAGTCTTTAAAGCAAAGGCCTAGCCTAGGGACTAGACATCCGAGGCCAAGGACTAGGTGTCCTCGGCCTGGACAAGTACAAAGCAACATGTGAAACTGTCCGTGAAGTGCACAACCCTGCTTCACAGATGTTAACACCTCAACTTAAGTATAAAACTTAATTCTACATACCTGTTTTAGTCTTCGGAGTATTACCGATATGGCGTATCTAAGAGATGTCCTAAGCTCCCTCACAAACTCCTCATCTTTGCTGACGGACTCACTGTTAAAGAACATCAATACCTTGAATGAGCACTAAAAAAACAGTTTGTAAGGAGGATTTCATACTCTTCATCTTTGCTGACAGACTCATTGTAAAACAATATCAGTATCTTGCGTTAGCATGAATAGAAATCCCAATATAAGGAGTCATGCCATTTTATTTCAATTTCAATCTCATCAGACATGAAGTACATGTATGTACTGACAGTCCCCACAAGAATTCTGCTGCGCATTTGAATGCTAAACAGGATAGAATATTATTTGAAAGTTAAAATAAACAAGTGGAATGCCTCTGGCCATCTCACCTGCATCACAAGATTCAACATAGCAGCAGTGCTGACTTTGAAAACTACTATAACTCACACAAGATGTTCAGTGATACTTGGTTACTCTTATTTCGACGTTCTATGAATTAGACCAATACACTTACAGAGATAGGATGGTAATTCAACAAATACCCCCAATGCGGCCAAAGTTCATTGATCTCACATGACCTTGATCATGTGACCTGAAACTTGCACAGGATATTCAGTGATACTTGATTACACTTATGTCCAAGTTTCAAAAGTCAGATCAATAAACTTGCAAAGTTATGATGGTAATTCAACAGATACCCCCATTATGGCCAAAGTTCATTGACCCTGGTCATGTGACCTAAGATGTGTACAGGATGTTCAGTGATACTTGACTACTCTTATGTCCAAGTTTTATGAACTAGACCAACATACTTTCAAAGTTATGATGGTAATTCAACAAATACCCCCAATTCGGCCAAAGTTCATTGATCCTAAATGACCTTTGACCTTGATCATGTGACCTGAAACTTGCACAGGATGTTCAGTGATACTTGATTACTATTATATCCAAGTTTCATGAATCAGATCCAAAAACTTTTAAAGTTTTGATTGTAATTCAACAGATACCCCAAAATCGGCCAAAGTTCATTGACCCTAAATGACCTTTGACCTTGGTCATGTGACATGAAATTCATGCAGGATGTTTGGTGATACTTGATTAACCTTATGTCCCAGTTTAATGAACTAGGTCCATCATGACATTTCAAAAACTTAACCTCAGGTTAAGATTTTGATGTTGATTCCCCCAACATGGTCTAAGTTCATTGACCCTAAATGACCTTTGACCTTGATCATGTGACATGAAACTCTAATAGGATCTTCAGTAATACTTGATTGACCTTATGGAGAAGTTTCATGAACTAGGCCCATATCCTTATTAAGTTATGATGTCATTTCAAAAACTTAACCTCAGATTAAGATTTGATGTTGACGCCGCCGCCACCGTCGGAAAAGCGGCGCCTATAGTCTCACTCTGCTATGCAGGTGAGACAAAAACTTTGAAGTGATATCGAGTACAACCGATAACAAACAGTATCTAAACAAATTTTTAAAAAACAGACATGGTATATGATAATGAGGATAGCCTCAATATATTTGATTTCATGAGAGAATGGCTGAACACATCTTATATTTCACTATTCTTTAGTATTTTGCTTGTGATGACTTGCCCTTGCATTCTCTTTATTTTGTATTTATTTAATTATGTCTAATTCTATCATCTATCGTTATCATCATCTCATATTTCACATTTGTAACTTGATCAATTATTTGGTAGGTTTTAATCAATTAAATGAATTTGTATTTTGACTTAATTACTGCACTGTGCAGAAACTCTTGCTAGAAAAAAAGACATTTCAATTTTCAAAAGACTATCATGAAGCCTAATGGAACAATTTTGTGGGAGAATCAAGCAGAGATGAATAAACCTCACTCACCTGTACCAAGAGTATACATAATCTTTGAAAACCAACTCAAAGAACTGTAAAAAAAATCAAAATGGATAAAATTATACCATAGAATATACATTGAATATATATCCGTTATGAACGCCACGATCGACCTTCCGTAACTGATCGAGAGTTTCTTTGAACCATTCATATTTTTTCTGCGATCAGTATGACTGCCACGACTGATCTGATACAATTAGTTCACGATTAAGATCGCGATTTCAATCGTGGCGCAAATCGTATAAGTGGAAACTGGCCTGGGTATTACATTCATAATACAAACCTGGGGGATGTTTCACAAAGATTTAAGTTGGACTTAGAGTCGCACTTAAATGTCCATTTGTGTGTGGTATAAAAGGCATGACCGCATTTGTCAGATCACGTGAAGAGAACGCGCACTACTGCGTATTGATCAATAAGATTGCGCATTGCATATCTTGTACACGTCAGCACTTAAGTGCGACTGAAGTCATACTTAAATCTTTGTGAAACAAAAAGAGTTGCAATCAATCACAATTCCAAAAATAATGCGCAACTTGATTTTCAACCAATCAACAGCGCACATTTGGGACTTGCAATTGCTTTTTTGACTTGCGTTTAAACGCAACTCTTTCTGCAACTGGCCCCTGCATAACATGCTACATTTATCTGGGATTTAAGTGTGATTTTAATGTCACACATTGAAAAATGTTTGTGAACGTCCCCCCCTGCACCCCAGAAAAAATAAACCAGGGCCCCATCTTACAAAGAGTTGCGATTGATCCCATCAATCGCAACTATGGACGGCCAGCAACGTCAACATCTAATATGCATGTTTGTTCAAAATATTTTTAAGCTATGATGCATATTCATGCATTGTTTTCTTAAAAATTCACTGTGCTTCTTTTTGTTTACAAATTTCCTGTATGAAAATTTATGACACTGATGGATTTCCATAGAGTTACGATTAAATTGAATGTAACTCCTTGTAAGACAGGCCCTAAAACACCCCGCAGTAACTACTGTCATTTGATCAAATAAGATGAAAGGTTGGCATTACCTCTGACAAGGCATTGTCTACTCTCTTTGGAATGCTCAGATCTATCCATGGTTGGTAATTGGTATGGTACAGCTCCCCTCTGCAGTACAAACAAAATATTTTTCAAAAAGAAAAATAAAAAAACATACATTTACTGTATCCATATTTACCTCATGAATACATAAGTTTGTACTTCACATTACATGTACGTTGTACTATTGTTTTAAAAGCCTTTTGAATTGCCTTTTTGAGGACAAGCTCTTTCTTTGCATTTTAGACTTATAAATGGGACGTTCCTAACAATTAATGCTGCCCATAAATGAAAAATGCATGAACAACCACACTGTCCAGGATATACATTTATTTTTCTTCTATCATTAAAGTAAACTATTTGGGTATATTGCCAATTCGTCCACTCATCACATGGTCTACATTCATTTAATCTAATGCCATTCCACCCATCAACATTTGGTCTAACAACCATTTGGTCCAATCATCACTTCTTCTAATCACCAGTTGGTCTATGACCATTTTGTCTCATAACCAGCTGGTCGTTTTTATTTTCAATCATTTTGCCCAATTAATACTTAGTCTAATTAGACCAAATGACAAATGGACTAAATGGCTAATGGACCAACTGGTTATTTAATAGACAAAATGGTGAGTGGACAAAATGGCAATTAGACCATGTGGACATTGGACGAACTACATGTAATGGTAGACCAAATGATAGTAGACGAGTTGGCAATTGGACCAAATGAAAATAAACCATATTAGTACTTGCCTGTGTCTGTTACAGTTATCGTTGCCACAGACTGGACATCGTCCATGGTACGCCTCTCTCAGGGTGGACTTTCGGACACCGGGCAACTTCTCTCTCTCAAACATTCCAAAGAGATTGGGCAACGAGGTCACTCTCTGAAAGAGGACATGGAAAGTGGCCATCCCGGCTAGACATGACCAGATGATCAGAAATACTGGTAGGTATCTAACGTAAAAAAAATAATAACAATAATGCCATTGTAAATGTAAGGAAAAATTGAAAAAAAATTTCTATATTCATCAATTACATATATCATCAGACTTATTTTTAAAAATATATATGCTTCTATTTTTTAAATGAAATGATAATATGAATTCATAGAGCATATTGTGCTGCAATGACATATTTCATCATATATGTAAAGGAAACACTGAAAATGACAATTAAGGGATTTCACATGATATATAGTCACAAATTTATACCTTATTGCTGTGCGAACAATTTCATACTATTTTTTGCTATGTATAAAAATTGTTTGTACGGTGTCCATATAAGGCATGACCGGATTTAACGTATTAGCAAATTTATTTACACGTAACCTAGTAATCCTTAAGTTGGTAAAAATCCTACCTTCATTCTACATACATAGTATATCAAAAAAATGTATTGAAAAGGAAGCAGTGGTATAGAATTTAGATATATAGCAAAGATATAAAGACAACAATTGATTTTGCCATCAATTGTTTGTAGTTTTCTTGGTAAAAGCAACAGCTCAAAGCTCTTTGAATATGTGGTCTAGTGGTTAGAGCATTGGACTCATGATTGAAAGGTTGCAAACTCAAATCCCATTCTACAATTATGTCCATTTTAACCCCAAAAGGCATGCGGGTAATTCTCAATAAATAGAATAAAATTCAGAGCAAAATACTGAAAGTTTGATCAAAATCGGAAAACAAACACCAAAGTTATTGAATTTCAAAGATTTGCATTATTCCGGTGAAACAGTTCTAGAAATGTTTTAATGAATAGGCCTATTCATTAGGTGTCATATCCCCACTTGTCCTTTTGTATTTTATTATAGGAAATTATTAAAATTTTACTAAAAAATTCTCTAGCAAGAAATAGACTATTGGATTGACAACTGATTAAGTGCATGAATCATTTATTGCTGCAACTTATTTCATCTTCTTCTCCTTTGCTGTTCTTCCCCCGGTATTCGAGGATCCTTATTTGTGATTAAGGTATCAAATAAGAGAGCAGATATTGAACTTATTAGGCATGTGATTTTCTTTTTGAAATTCAGATATCCCCCTGCCAAATGAGTTTTTGGTATCCTTTCTTCAAATTGTTTTTGCTCACTCATGCGTGAATGAGGAGCAATCTAAGTAATATCAGATGAAAGAGGAGATTCTAAGCTTCACATTGGCAGGTCATTTGTCTATTGTATTCGTGATTAAGTTATGATGAATCATCGCCCCGGGGGGGCCACTTCCATTCACGAGTGGATACCATGCGCGACCATGGGGTCTCGAAAAGCACCCTAAACACGTAATTTCCATATTCTGAAAATGCACCCCTTAACAAGTATTGGCGTGTCAAACCCTACCCTTAACAAGTATTGGAAACAAATCGATACTCTTGGCAAATATTCCCTGAAATGAACCCCTAAACAAGTACAGGAATGTTTTATTGTTACGGGTCCTTTGGTTGTCGGCTTTACCTTATTTGGTTTAGTACAATCCCACCTTCTACACCTAGCGCAAATACTGACTCTAAACACGTAGTGTTGGGGCAAAAAGGACATCCTTTATAAAACACTTTAATTTTGTTTTATCATCCCCGCAAATTCGATCCTAAACACGTAATTTTCCTAGCGAAATAGATACCCTTTTTTCATTATTTTTGTGTTTTTGACACCCTTTTCACGTTACGTACGTAACGTGCCCTATCGTGAAAAGGACATCCTTTTTACGTGTTTTTTTGGTCGCGCAAGGTATCCACTCGTCAATGTAAGTGGCCCCCCCTCGCATAATCTTGGTTTCGTTTTTTCTGGGACGCACTGTATAATAACTCATTATTAGAAAACTGCAATATCCTGCTCTCTAGTAAAAGTGGATACATCCTCCAGATCCTTGAAGCATCATACATTCTTGATGATGATGTTTTGGATGATCGATTGGAGAGATATTGTTTTTAACTATCTAGCAGGTATATTTATCCATCTTTACACTGCACCCAAATGGAAAAACGTAGTGTCTGACCTTTTTTCTTCATTTTTTTTCAGAAAAGTAGTCAGTAAGCCACTTTTTTTCACATGACACATCCACTTTTCCTAATTGCTTTCTGAAAAGCAACTTTTATAAAGCAATTGGCAAAACGCAGTATCTACATTTTGCGCAAGATAAGATATTAAGCATGAACTTTTATTATAAGTCGCTCCATGCTATTTTACACATAAATTAGCATAATTAAATAGCAATGAGATATTTTGCAGAATTTGATCCTCTAGTTTTGTAGATTATGCCATGGGTAACGTGCGTGCCAAGTTTCGTCGCGATCGCGCGATCGACGGCCGAGATCATAAGGGGGGCTGAATCAGCCCCCCCCCCGTCTTCTTAGGCATCAAAATAGCTAAGTCGCTCCATGCTATTTTGTTTCTCAAGTATTCCTTTATCATCAAATTGTAGAATGCCTATTTCAGGCCAAAACCCCACATGGGTCATTCCATCTGGATTCACCCAGTGGTTGCACCCGACCGTCTCAGAATTTGTTGTAATTTGGTATACATAAAATTCACCATGGCCCAAGCACAAAACAAAAAAAAATAGTCCAATCGGTCCGTCGGTTCTCTCGCTACGGCCCGCCCTTTTCTTCTTGTTTTGACAAAAATGGGCGTGACCTTCAACTTTCAATGGCCACTGCGTCGTTACGTGTTGACCAATTTTCATGAAACTGGTACCATTTGATAGGAAATTCAGAGAGGAATCCAAAACATGCATCGAATAATGTATTGGAGCAATTTATAAGATCATGACCTTTGACCTTAACTTTGACCTTGAATTTGACCCCCCGGAAAAATAATTTTTTTACTTGATTTTCGTGTATGTTAATCATTGGTATGATATTGACAAAATATGTTAAAATCAATGATGATATTTTATTTCTTCACCTTTAAAAACTCTTCCAAAGATACCATGAAATTTCACTCTAGTCCCACACACTAATATTCATGTTAGTAAAGTGTTCACCAGTTACATTTCTTCCAATCTTAAGTTACAGCATGCAAACACATGAAAAGAAATTAAGCTTAATCATTTTACAAATAAAAGATTAAACCTTTATGCTCATGAATAGGTATCTGTTTAGGCATTTTGATGTTCATCAATATATATTCATTTTGATGTTCGGCAATATATATCATATAAATTCATGGTAGCAAAGTCTTCACTTTTATCATCAAAATATATAAATGTATATATATGTATATGATATATATTGCTGAATCATAAAATGCCTAAACAGATACCTATTCATGAGCATAAAGGTTTAATCTTTTATTTGTAAAATGATTAAGCTTAATTTCTTTTCATGTGTTTGCATGCTGTAACTTAAGATTGGAAGAAATGTAACTGGTGAACACTTTACTAACATGAATATTAGTGTGTGGGACTAGAGTGAAATTTCATGGTATCTTTGGAAGAGTTTTTAAAGGTGAAGAAATAAAATATCATCATTGATTTTAACATATTTTGTCAATATCATACCAATAATTAACATACACGAAACTCAAGTTAAAAAATTATTTGTCCGGGGGTCAAACTCAAGGTCAAAACCTTATAAATTGCTCCAATACATTATTCGATGCATGTTTTGGATTCCTCTCTGAATTTCCTATCAAATGGTACCAGTTTCATGAAAATTGGTCAACACGTAACAACGCAGTGGCTATTGAAATTTGAAGGTCACGCCCATTTTTGTCAAAACAAGGAGAAAAGGACGGGCCGTAGTGCGAGAACCGACTGACCGATTGGACTAATTTTTTTTGTTTTGTGCTTGGGCCATGGTGAATTTTATGTATACCAAATTACAACAAATTCTGAGACGGTCGGGTGCAAAATTGCACATTCATTGGGTGAATTGGCATGGAATGACCCACATACAAATTTTGTCATGTTTTGAGATATTGGTGTAAATGTAGATTTTAAGCAAATACTCAGTTTCCCATGAAAAATGCAGTACCCACAGATGACGAACATGTTAATTAAACTAATTTTTATCAGGACTCCCTCTGTGTACATTGTATGTAAGGTATTATTTTCCCCTTAAAATACACAACGACACATTATTTCATAGAAATGAAGCAAGTGATAATAAAACTGAATGGAATTCTAGTCCATCTGTAGATACATGTACTCTACTGCGTTTTTCCATGGAGAAACAGAGCATTCGCTTTGACTTTCCCAGAGAAGGCCTATCTATGGTACACATCTTCAATATCTAAAAAATGTATATATATTTGTTTTGGGAGCCTTAAATAGGTATATACTCAACAATTTGATGATAAAAGAATACTAAGAAATAAGATAGTTTTGAGCGGCTTTGGAAAAACACAAGATGTTTAATATCTCAACTTGGACAAAATGTAGATACTGTCTTTTTTTCAATGGGGATGCAGTGAAAAGGATATCTGCTGGGCAGCTAGGTACAATATTATCTGTCCCATTGATCATCCATCTCTAGCATCATCATTATAAAGAATGTATCCAATGCTGATGCTTCAAGGATCTCAAGGGTGTTTTCACTTTGGGGAGTACAGCTGACTAGAAAGCAGGATATTGCAGTTCCCAGCAGTTTGTATTGTCCAATATCAAAATGCCTAAGCATAAATATTTAAATACTGTTTCATTTTTCAACTGATAAGCTTAATTTCTTTTCACGTGTTTGCATACTGTAACTTAAGATTGGAAGAAATCATAAATCATGAGACTGGTAAACATTTTACTACCATGAATATCAGTATGTGAGTGTAGGGTGAAATTTCAGATCAGATCATTGGTCAAACTTAAGGTCAAAGGTCATGACCTTATAAATCGTTCAAATACATTATTTGATGCATGTTTTGGATTCCTCTCTGAATTTCCTTTTGAATGGTACTGTACCAGTTTTGTGAAAATTAGTCAACACATTTCGACGCAATGGCCATTGAAATTTGAAGGTCATGCCTATTTTTGTCAAAACAAGGAGAAAAGGGCGGGCCATAGCATGAGAACCGATGGACCGATTGGGTTTTATTTTTTTTTTGTCCTTGGGCCATGGGGAATTTTATGTGAACCAAATTACAACGAATTCTGAGACGGTCGGGTGCAACCACTGGGTGAATCCAGATGGAATGACTCATTGATAAACTTTAAAATTAAATAACTTTGTTATTTGTTATCCGATTTTGATGAGATTTTCAGCATTTTGCTCTGTGAATTTTTTAGCCCAGACCATCCCTTTAATGTTGCATGCAATATTTGTCTGTCTGCATTAATAATTTCTTGCTGCACCCCACAAGAACATCATATTTTACAAAAGGACACATTTCTAAGACATTAGATGGATTGGTAGAATTTTCAGCAATTAAAAACTAATATTGGAGATTGAGACGGATGAAAATGGCGCAGAACTGGAAGCCTGACTGCTGGGATCCACAGCTCTCTTCCAGAATCTCGGGTAAACTAGTAGTAAAGGTAAAGTAGATCTAGTCAAAGGTAAATGATGAATCTTTCCAGAGAAAATATGTCCAACTTTACGAGTATGACTGAGAACATCCTTATGTATCTTTAGGAAATAATGCCTCATATCAACAAGGCACTTAATTACTTTTCAGAAGAGATGATTCTATATAATTGGTTGGCAGTAGATCTATTTAGACCCTAAAAACTTAGTATGGCAAGTTCCCCCAAGTCTGCGCCAATGTGTATCTGCGCGATTCTCGTAAAAGAAGATACGCAACGAGCACAAACTTTACACATGCAATACATAGACAGGTCTTCATGAAACTAGCACATCAATTAGGTGGAGCTCATCCGGCATCTCGCAACACAATTTAACACAATTTTAATTTCAGCCCAGTTGACACTGTAGTGAATTATATTGGTGACATGAATTGAGGATATGGAATTGAAATTGATGAAGAAATGACATAGAAGCATTTTTTGTGATCTAAGAATAAATTTCATATGAATTAAGTATTAATTATTATCTAGTCAAAGTTTCTTAACTCTGTGTAGAACCTTGGTGAACCTAATGTAGCTCTCAGATGGAACAAAAATAACCAAAATCAATCAACAAATAAGTAAGCAATTATTGTGAGTTTTGAAAATATATGAATAAATAGCAGATTCAATGAGTTTCAAAATTCTATGTTTAAATTTTGTATCACCACCTCGAGCTATCATATAAAGCAAACTAAACTGAAATTGATCAACAAATGAAGAAAAAACATTTTTTATGATTTATGAATAAATTTTTCATAAATTAGAATAAATAATTTTCCAGACGAAATTTCAAAATTTTGTGTACAAGTTTGGTGAACCTCATGCAGCTCAACCAGATGGAAGAAAAAAATCAAAATCTGTCAACAAATAAAGAGGAATTTTCTGTGATTTATGAATACATTTCGCATAAATTAGCATAAATAATTTTCTACTGAAAATTTTCAAAATTCTGTGTAGAAGTTTGGTGAACCTCATTAAGTTCTACAAGATGGTAGAAGAAAAAAAGTAAAAATCGGTCAACAATTGAAGGAGAAAAAGCATTTTATGTGAAATTTTAAAAATATGAATAAATTAATTTCGAATAAATTAGCATAAAAATTGTTCTGGTCAAAATTTCAAAATTCTGTGTCCAAGATTGGTGAACCTCATGAAGCTCTACCAGATGGAAGCAAAAAATTCAAAATCGGTCAACAAATAAAGAAGAAGCATTTTATGTGAATTTTTAAAATGCACATAAATTAGCATATTTAATGAATTTCAAAATTCTGTGTAGAAGTTTTGAATGCCCCACCTAGTGCTATCATATAAAGCAAACAGAATTGAAATCGGACTTGAAATGGCGAAGTAGTAGCATTTTGAAATTGTGGACGGACGACAGACGACACGCCACGGCATAAGCTCATCCTGCCCTTCGGGCCGGATGAGCTAAAATGATGGGAAAACAATGAATTTATTATTTAGGGCATTTTGTGTGACGGCCTCAAAATTCAGTCTTTTGCACACAAAATCCCTGAATTGTGTGCAAAGTGAATGAGTGCGCAGACATGGAGTACCATTTTTTTTTTCAATCTGAAAATGACAGTCCAGGGTTTTTCAAGAAAATCCTATATTTTCTTACAATTTTTTAATGAGAAATTTGGTACACTTACTCAAAATATACCCAGTTGTTATGTGTCTGGACAAGTTGTGTGTCTGGACGATCAATTTTAGAAAGTCATTTGGAAAATATTACAAGCAAAGTTTCGTAAATTTTAGTACAAAATGTTAGGAAATATTATAAAGCACAAAATAGAAGATGATTACAAGGAATGAATTCTTATTTTTAGTGTAATCCAAAGACAAAAAAGAAGGCTTCAAAAAGATAAACTGTCCAGACATCCGACCCCCCCCCATCCTAACACAAGGAACATTATTAACTGAAAAGACTTTGTGAAATAAGAAGAAATTCATGTTAAATCTTAACTCAAATTGTTAAGTGCGCAGACTTGGGGCCCACCATCATACATGTTCATTTTTTCTGCGTATCCACTGGATCTCACATTTCTCCAGGACTGGAGGAAATCAAGTTTAACAGTCGGTAGAAGATTGGTTGATTGATATTTGATAAAATATATTATTATTATTGGGCGTGTCAGACTCAGAGATAAAATAAGAGACATCCTTAAAGAAATAAGACAATTTTGAGAAATTTTAGTGAGCTGTTATCTTGCTAAGTTACAAAGTTACAAAAAAATTTAAGACAAGTTTCAGAATACCAGCCCAGATCAGCTCAGGGCAACTAGCCCGCAAACAGGTAAGGACGTAGGACCAGCCAGGCCAGGGCATAGACAGGAATAACCGTCATTTCTGGGGATTTATTCAACAATTTCTGACATTTTACTACAATCCCCATTGGTGAGTGAGCCAACGCAGTTCAGCGGAACAACCAAAATACAAAGACTGAAGCTTTTGGTCTAGCCAGGGCATGCAGGGGCAGGGCGCCGGGAGCGGCCGGACGACCCGGCGAGAGGTGTCGGTGGAGTTTCGAAGTCTTTCTCGCTGCAATTTTACCTGAAGAAAATAATGCTAAACGTCAAAAGTACACCGAATACTGTTGAATACGTAGTGTTTTGTCGAACTAGAAGAACCAAGTCGTTTAACACAGTTTGAAAATCGGCCATCGTGACACTCCAAATTCTCTCATTTCCAGGATTTCTGAGACTCCCTGACGTAGACCTTCTTCTCTGAACTTGTAGTAAGCTGTGTCGATTAAACTCGATTGATTTGCCTTCACCACTCTCGACTAAGTGTCCGAAGAAATCATTTCTTGGCACCGTTGTATGTAAGTTCTTTTTGCAATTAATAACCTTTTCAATTTATTAAAAGAATTAGTATGCAAGATGAAAAAATATTCATTTATTTCTTTGTTAAATCGAGGTATATTTTGGTGGTCTGAAACGTAACATGCTGAATAAGTTTAATGCTTTGTCCCATACGTAGTGACTTGTGTATTGTTTTTTTTTTATTTCATGGACATGGTGGTCTTTCTTATGGAATTCTAAATCACCAGCTCTACTTTAATTTCACAAACTTGTTTTTGTTGATATCAACTAGCATAAGGGATGGACGAAATAATGAAAAAGAAATAAAGGGTAACTTAAGTCAAAAGTGAATGACATTCAATAAACATGCATGAAAGGTTAAAGGGATTAAAATGATCATGACAGAAGTTGTCAGAAAGACAGAATTTTTGGGTAATGAAAGAGGAAGGAGAAGGATAGATTAGAGGGAAAAGGGAGCCATGGCATTGGTTCGGGAGAGCTAGAGTAGAGAGAGAGAATGAATTCGACCTAGACCAGGCCAGGTTTCAATTTTTGTGACTTATTATTCCATGCAATAAATGTAAATAGATCTATATAATCGATGGTCAGATTCACTTCAAAATGCTGTTGTATTTCTGCTGCCTGTATGAAATTTAATTTGGAGTGTACTTCCGTCTATGATTAGATCTTTGTTTCTTATTTCCCTGTTTAATTGTTATTTATTTATAACTTTATTTAGGCCTATTTATTATTTATTTATTTAGTTTTTATTTTAGAAGGATAGCTCCTTCAATAATTCAAATATGTTTTTTTATGGGGACCCTGCATAACATATATATACCGGTATGAAATTACAAGCATTTATATATACAGTATAAACAGAAGATAGTAATAGTAAAATAAACAAAGTCAGTTGCAATCTCTGCTAGTCAAACTTATTAAGAAAATCATACATGAACAAAATTTTGAAAAACAAACCATTGCATCTAGAAAAGAATGTTTTAACATATGTGGGAAATCCTGATGATTATTGTTACAAGGCTGGCACTGCACTAACAATCATCCATTTACTTCACTACCCTAATACACACAGCTGCCCCACTATCCACTAGATATATATACATTGATATTTAGATGCTGCTAACCTTGGGGAGGGAGAGGGAGGCTGGGGTTGTCCCTGGTTATAAAAAAAATCATCACCAAAATAGTGCAATTTACACATTTTTGACACTGCACATTTTTTAAGCTGCTAGTTTAGACAGATGATAAAAATTTCAGCCAATGAAATTTAGAATACAGAAGCTCTTATATCTTGAAGAAGTTAATTTACAATAGTCTGAATTTAGAATCTTTGGGTATACTTTCTACCAAGTACGGGTTCGTCCCTGACATTCCTATACCCATTGCCATTTCATGAATAGTTTCCTAGCTGTACATCTAGTAGATCTCAGTACTATCTAACAGACAAAAAGACATGAGACATAGCCTGATTCACGAACACCACCTGAGGAATTGATAAAGAGTAAACTGAAAATCCACAATTATTTTGATGTATTGGGAATACAAATGTATTGAGAAATGTATTGAGAAATATGTATTGAGAAATGTATTGAGAAATATTACCAGTTATTGGATGCATTGTACCTAACAAAACCAAGAAGCATTAGATCGCTTAGGAAAGAGAACTACAAATTACTGATGGCATGGCTTCAAAATCACATGTGGAGACTCTTCAAGCTTTGTAAATGTTAAATTTTCTATTCAGAAGCTTGTTAGAAATGGGGAGTTTTTAATCCATACAAAGATCGAGGCCCTTTCTTACAAAGAGTTACGGTTGATCCAATCAATCTCAACAGGATGGAAATCCATATGCAAAGAGAATCACACTGAATCTTCTAGAGAATGATGAATGTATGAATATACATCACATGTAGAAAATATTTCAAATTTGCCTTTTTAGATGTTGACGTTGCTGGCCATTCATCCATAGTTGTGATTGATTGGATCAATCACAACGTTTTGTAAGATGGGCCCCAGATTTCAGCTGGGGCTGTTAGGAATCAAAACGACAAATAATCTGACTTAAAAACATCTGAGAAATGGTCTCCAGTCTGGTGTTACTTCCTCTTTAATTTACAAACATCTTTTTTTTTTTTGGGGGGGGGGGTCAATACACCTCTGTGTCAAAAACACCTTAATTTAATGGAACAGTTAAAAACACTTCAATGTTATAAATCTTTATATCATACAATTGACAATTTTTTTGTTTGTTTTTGTTTCAGGTTGCTGTAACGAAGAGTGACAATGTTTGCTTTAGCTGAGATGGTGGATACGGTCCGCATTGAGCCGTGGCTCTTCAATGTTAAACCTATTGATGCCATCACAGAAGAACTCAACAAGAAACTTGCAAATAAAGTAAACCATTCATTGTCTTTTTATCAATCCTTCTGTTTTAATTACTTAAATTCATTTGTAATTTATATTGGTCAAGACATTTGTATTCATGAATACACTTTGAGCCCTTCAATCTTAGTTTCTTGTATTAAAAGTAGAAATTCCCTTCTTCCAGTCAGAAACAAAAGAACATTCAATTTCTTTGCCCCAATATGAGTTTCTCGGAACCCTCTATTGAAACTGTTCTTGAAGCCTGACTAAAGCTTCGATAGAAGGGTTTGCCTGAATAATTTCATACATGTCTATATACCTGTATCATTTAACATTGCCTATGAAAACAGAAGTGAATTAGCTGACAATGCTCTGTGGAAATTCAAATATTCTTAGATATCTAGCACCTCTCTGTTTCAATTTAAAAAAAATCTTGCTCTTTAAGCACCTGTCTAACATATTGAATGATTGGATATCAGAAATTTACAGACAAAGATTTTATTTCTTAAAACTTCCATACCGTATCATGCTTTAAAATAAGCTTTATATCCCCAAACAATTCTCTCAATATTTTTTGTTTGATTAGCACCTGATGATTTTTTTCACATTCAAAATCACTAACCTTATTCTGCAAAACACATTTTTTTTTTGTCCTCCACATCATGTAGTGCATTTATACAAGGAATTCAATTGGAAAAGTGATAGATAAATTTATACATTTGGGGGAAAATTAGAAGCTAAAGACAGGCTTGAAGTCAAAACTCTTCCTTTTCAGTTTTGTGAAGTCTGTGTGAAATAATGCGTTGAATTGAGTTTTGTATTCTAACAATTCATCATGCATTTGAATATTAAGTCAACAATATTTTTCCTCTTTTCTTGCAGGTTGTACCAAACGTTGGACTGTGCATTGCTCTTCATGACATAGTTAAGATGGAAGACTCTCATATCTTTCCTGGTGATGGTGCATCTCATACAAAAGTCCACTTTCGGTTTGTGGTCTTCCATCCCTTCATGGATGAGATTCTCGTTGGGCGAATCCGAAGCTGCAGCCGTGATGGTGTGCACAGTAAGTGTCTTTTTAGTAAAACTGCATTCTTTAAAAATCCAGAATGGAATGAAATAATTTGTGTTCATAATTCCTAGAACAAGTCTTCTTTTCAATTGTAAACCATAAATTTACAATTTAGAGATTGCAAATAAGCAGATTGGATGCAGGGGGGGGGTACTGAAAGACCTATTCCTAGAAAAATAACAACTCTTACAGCAGTGCTACCTTTTCATCTCAAAAGAGATTCTGAGAATCTCATACAGAGCTATTTTATGCCTATTTTTCATCTACCCATGTGTATCACAATGCAAGAGAAGGGATTAGAATGCTTAAAAAAGATAAAATCTCGAAATATTCCGAGCCAAATTAATTGTAGTTTATGGTTGTTGTGCCTGTGGCCTGTGATTTCTTTATATATGCTTAATCTATGAGTGTTGTATATCTAAAATAACCCATCATTTATTGTCAGTTATACCTCAATTATTTTCTTCACAGTATCATTGGGATTCTTTGATGACATTGTTGTTCCACCAGAAGCCCTTCAGCAACCGTGCAAATTGTATCCTTTCAATCGCACCCTAATCAGCAATAAAAGCTTATCAGCTTTTCATATGCTATTTTAGTGGGTCCTTATGACAAGATCGACCATGGTCTAACTCTGAAAATGTAAAAGAATAATTTACACTGAATGAGTCTTGTTTTAACTTCCTCTTTTCCCCATGCATTCAATGGTGAAGTAAACTACTCATTCACAGACGGTTATTAAAGGTCAAGTCCACCTCAGAAAAATGTTGATTTTAATCAAAAGAGAAAAATCAGACAAGCACAATGCTGAAGATTTCATCAAAATCGGATGTAAAATAAGAAAGTTATGACATTTCAAAGTTTCGCTTATTTTTAACGAAATAGTTATATGAACGAGCCAGTTACATCCAAATGAGAGAGTTGATGATGTCATTCACTCACTATTTCTTTTCTTTTTTATTGCTTGAATTATACAATATTTCAATTTTTACGAATTTGAGGATTAGGACCTCCTTGCCTGAAGCACAAAATTTTAAAATAATGGAATTCCACGTGTTCAGGGAGGAATGAAACTTCATTTCACATGACAATGACGAGAAAATCAAAATATTTCATATTTCAAACAGTAAAAAACAAAAGAAATAGTGAGTGAATGACATCATCGACTCTCTCATTTGGATGTAGCTGGCTCGTTCATATGACTGTTTTTGTGAAATGAAGCGAAATTTTGAAATGTCATAACTTTCTTATTTTACATCCGATTTTGATAAAATTTTCAGTGTTATGCTTGTTGAATTTTTCTCTTTTTATTCAAATCAAGTTTTTGTTGGGGTGGACTTGTCTTTTAATGAATTGAGCACCAAATGTGCTGACACATCAAACCTAAGCTGTTAGAGATAAGTTTATTAATTGGCTCTCCGAGGTTGAACTACAACGTTAGACCAGAGTTAAAATCAAACCCGCATTCATAACATGGGTCCTTATGTCACTATCATCTGTGAGGCAAAGCCTTGACTGTGCTGGATATATTCTGAGAAATGTCTTGTGGAGTGTCGGTTCTTACTTGTCAACTTCTTTATGATTACTTTAGTGTTACACTGTTAGTATATATGGTGAAACATTTAAGGTGATATTTAATAGGAAAACGGTTATGAAATGTGATTTCAAGAGCTTCATAGCTATGTTGAGTTATTGGAAAAGAGCTCTGGGGGCCATTTCATAAAGCTGTTCGTAAGTTAAGAGCGACTTCAAGAACGACTGAACGTTTCTTAAGCGCTAAAACCATCACCAATGAATATACCTTTTACCACAAGAAAGGAACGCCAGTCGTTCTAAAAGTCACTTTTAACTTACGAGCAGCTTTATGAAACATCCAACTGTTTTTCTGTCAGCATTGTTAGGGCTAACTTGAAATCTTTTCAGTGTCAATGTTTTTTCCTGAATGTGACCTATCCAGTGATGAGACCGAGCAGCTTTGGGTCTGGCAGTACGAGTCGGAGGAAGGCACCCACGATATGTTCATGGATATCAACGAGGAGATTCGATTCAGGGTGGTGGATGAAGTCTTTACCGATACGACTCCTGTTGGTCCTGAGGATGGTCTGGAGGCCGGAGCAGATGAGAGTGATGCAAAGAAATCCCCTTACAGTCTAGTGGTAAGTCCAGTCAGCCCCTTCTACCTCTGTTTTCCTGTGAAGACAGAAACCAACGAAGTAGAGGGCAGCAACACACGGCAGTGTTGCTATTAGGAAGGTCCACTTTGCTCAGATTTTGTGACCATTTTCTCCCAGAGCACTTTTTTGGGAAGATTGTAGAGTTGCAGCCAACCGTACCCTACCTCAGCACCGACCGCTGTTTGTTGCTGCCCTCTGCATTCTTTGATGGGAACCATTCAATATGTTACCAGCTATACCAAACCATCAAACAATCACCAGGGAAAGTTCTCTGTAAATTACCAAAATATTAATTTGGCATTGAAGGAAACAAAATCAGCTTTTCTGAAAGAGTCATTCTTATTCATACTGTCAAAATTTCAGGTTGTAATTCAATTCGATTAAAAAATGATCTTTTATTGATAATCAAACATGTCAAAAATGATCTTTATTGATAATCAAACATGTTAACAATCACACATAACAAAAACAGCAGGAGCTGGAAAAATCATGTTTACAAGTTGGTGTTGGCACAATTAAATATATAGTTAAAACCATAGTAAAATGCATTAAAAATGCTATACATTTAAAAGTAAAGATCAATTTGAAACATGATACAAGAGTTTCTATGACACATGTTTTTGCAGACTTCTTGGAAGTGTCATGAAATAGCACAGTGTGCACAACTCATGATTGAGTGCACCCCGAACTTGAAATTTTGTTTTCACCATATTTTTGAAGCTCTCGCTTAGTTTCTTGTGCATTCAATCAAGTACTTCTGTGGGTTACTGTTAAGCAATTTTTAATAGTTATGTATAATTTTAAAGCTTATTCCATCTCCTTAAAAAATCACATTTTGGGTGACTTATTGCTGGTTTTGGGATGGTTGGTCACATTTGCGTGTTCCAGTTTACTTGCGCTACTAACTTTTATTATCATGAAAAAGACCTACATTTCCTTGTGTATCAACAACTGCTTCCTCAATAGCATATGCCACGAGCAAGAACAGAAATATGATAGAAATACTGGTTAATGAATTCTCTCACAAAATAAAAATGTCACCTTAAGTATAAATTTTGAAGACGGGTGTCATTTCATTCATTTTTATGCAGCAGACCAAACAGAGGAGCCCCTGTATTATAATAGTAGCATATGTGTGGAAAACTACAATTTAGATGGAGATTGATATATCCAACTTATCACAACTTTTCAAAATTCATGTCTTTCTCATTTGTTTGTCTGATTTTGTCCAAATTTTCACCAATCTACTCTACTTGTTTTTTCCTTGTGAAGGACTTTCCTGAAAGTAAAAAGTCAGTGAGCGGCGTGGTTGAAAATCTTTGCTCGGTGGATTTATTGTAAAAAATGTAGAGGGGCCTTTGCGGTTAAAACATGTACATTCAAATAGAATTGCACAATATAATAATTCAAGTTTGGTAGTTGTAGTTTTCTGTCTAGTTCATTGTTCAGTTCAAAACAGTGTTGATTTTTTCATCCATGATCATGATGAAGGGTTAATTGAATTGATTCATATTTCCTTTCCATTCTAAAGAAATATGTCTTAGAAGATTCCATTATTTTTTTTCTCCAGGGTTCCATAAGTGAGCCTGGTCTAGGGCTCTTAGCATGGTGGTCAAACATGTGAAGAGCTGGAAGAGGTCTAAGGATAACCAGTTTGGTGGAACAGTTCCAGGCCTACCTCGCTTGCTGGAACAGATCTAAGAGAGTCCACCAGTCTGGTGGTCCAACTTGTGAAGAGCGGGAAGAGGTCTAAAGATATCTAGTATGATCTAATAAATCCAGGACTACCTCGCCTCCTGGAACAGAACAAATGCGGTCTACCAATCTTGCAGTGCAATATGTGAAGAGCTGGAAGAGGTCTAGAGCTATCCAGTTGGTGGAACAGATTAAAGCGAATACCAGTCTGATGGTCTATTTTGAGGAGAAATCGACCAGGTCTGGGTCCTGTAACAAAAAGATTAACAATTGAATGTATGTTTGATTGTACATTGTAGACAATACAGTCAGTCGTCATCAAACATATTCTTCTACGATGGTAGGTAAGCTTTGTGTTATGGGCCCGTGGACTGTACGGCTAGTGAAAATTGGTGGAACCGTGTTCTATCTCATAGTGAACTAGATTTGGGCTATTAGCCTGGTGGTTTAGTCTGAAGGGAGACGGAACAGATATAGGACTACCTATCTTGATTGAACAGATTCGGACTATTTCACTAAATGAAACTGGTTTTCATTTTACTCTGGAGTAGATTTTGGCTACTAGCTTAAAGGGTCTCACAAGAGGAATTATGGTTCAGATGTAGGCCACCAAGATCTAGGACTACTTAGTTTCTGAGTCCATCAAACACCCTAGCTTGTAAATATGATCCAGGACTAATTGAGGTAATTACAGATTTAAGGCAGTGTACCAGTCTGGTAATCCAACATCGGGAATTAGACAACAGATCTAGGGCAACCTCGCTTGGTGGAACAGGTCTTGATCCAGACCACTTGGCTCTATGGAATAGACCAGTTCATAATTACTTTATGGACAATTTTGGTCAAATGGCCTTTCATTTCTTTCATTCTGATAGGGAGATTTCAAAGCAAGATATTATGTAAGCTTGCCTTACATATCTGGATGAATAAATTGAATAGACCAGGTGACTAGAATAGCAAACCAATGAACACATTTTGAAGGTATTTGTTGCATTCCTACTTTGAAGATATATCATAGCATGCTGGACAATTTACTTGGCAAACTGTGAAATACCAGTCGTTCGTGGATGCATTGTTGTTTTTTGTGGATGTAAATGAAAATCACAATTCAAAAGAATATATGAATAATCGAGACATCAAGTTGGTGCTTATCTCATTAGATTTAAAACCACCATGTCACTTTAGTACAAATGACCTTCCTCTGATCATGCGTAGAATCTTTTGATCATGCGCAGAAAGGAACTATGAACTGGCTTGGTTCCCGCCAGACTGTGAAGTAGATTTAGGCTACTACCCTGTTGGTCCATAGCTAAAGCCAAACTTAAAATTCTATTCTGCACCCCTTCTCTATTTTACAAGTCTGCTATTTGTGCCTCTTCATGTCAATATTGTGCATATTCATTAGAATCAATATAATTTATGTACATGTATGCCCTCAGATTTGTCCTGTGCTATCTTTTTCTTCATTTTGTATCTATTCCTCCTTTTTGAACGATTTTAATGTGCAATATAGTGATGCATTGCACTTAGTTCATACGAACTGTGAAATAAAACTAATGGACCATTAACTGATCAAAATGACAAAATACAAACACATATCTTTCATAATGAATGAATGCACCCCCTCTTTACCCTGTTACATAACATTGCATTCTGTACCCCCTCTCTATTTACAAATCTGCTATTTGTGCCTCTTCATGTCAGTATTGTGCTTATTCATTATAATCAATATAATTCATGTACATGTATGCCCTCAGATATGTCTTATGCTATCTTTTTCTTCATTTTGTATCTTTTCCTCTGTTTTGAACGATTTTAATGTGCAATATAGTGATGCATTGCACTTAGTTCATAAGAACTGTGAAATAAACTAATGGACCATTATCTGATCGAATGACAAAAAAACAAACACATACTCATCGTAATGAGTGAATGCACCATGTAAAGTGATACGTTACCATGGTGCATTAGCCTATTGCAATAGAGGTAAAAACATGTATTGCTACACTACACACACTACATTACAAATCGGACGCATCTGAGAATGAATCAACAATAGTACGCCAGGCTTCGCAATCTGACATGAGAGTTGGTAAATCATGTAACAAATTATTTGTATCCCTACATATGAAATCAACAAAATTTAAAGGTCTCCGTCCACTTGTTTTATGAGCGAGGCGCAACAAAATACATCAGAAATAACTTCTTTCTCACTATGGCAACATTGACCAGCAAATCTCATACTATGTTTAATTGCTGTGGTGGAGATAGGTGGAAGATGTCCATAAATTTCATCTTTCGTTTTGTGATCTCTCCAACTAATATTTTGTACCCTCATGAAAAGTTGCGTATATGTGCCATCTAGTCTATCTTTAAAGGACTTCTTGATTGTCCATGTTTCTGAACCATACAAAAGGATACTTTCTACACATGCCCTACTGTAAGCAGGGGGAGTTTTGTTGACAGAGATATATTTGATTCCCAAATCAAATGCAGATTTACTACATGCAAGAGCTTTCCTAGATATAGTCTTTTCTTGAGTCGCATATATATGAACCTAAATACTTAAAATCATCCACTTCTTAAAAAAGATGGTCCTGCCTGGAGATATTTGTATCTCAATAAATAGAGTAAAATTCACAGAGCAAAATGCTGAAAATTTGATCAAAATTGGATAACAAATAACGAAGTTGTTGAATTTTAAAGATTTTCATTATTCCGGTGAAACAGTTCTATGCATGTCTTCATGAATATTCATTAGGTGGGCTGATGATGTCATATCCCCACTTGTTCTTTTGTCTTTTATTATTAGGTTTATTCAAAAAAAAATTCTACCAAGAACTAAAACAATTGAATTGACAACTGATTGAATACATTAGTTATTTATTGCCACAACTTATTTCATCATAATGAAGACACATCATTTACACATGTATGAATAAATGAATCAATTATGATTTCATGTAATAACATAAGAAAAAGGAAAGTGGGGATATGACATCATCAGCCCACATGGTAAATATTCATGGCGATGTGCATATAATTGTTTTCACAAAATATTGATGAAATTTAAAATTCAATAACTTCGTTATTTGTTTTCCGATATTGATGAAATTTTCAGCATTTTGCTCTGTGAATTTTACTCTATTTATTTAGGTATAAATATTTCCAGCCTGGACCATCCCTTTAAGCTTGTCTCTTCCCTTGTCAGTATTGATGCAGGATCATGATGATCATAAGCGTATTGCACTTGAGTTCGAATAAACATTACCAAGCTCAATCATATAGTATAATAACATAATTTTTGTAAAATCATTCTTTTTCATATTCCATGAAGTCTGTGAGTATTAGGGTGTGTGTGTCTGTGTGTAAGGTATGATGAGGGCCAAACTATCACTAATTGAAGATGTAGAGTAAATAAGATAGAATTTGATGTAGGTCAATGAATTACGACAAAACCGAAGAAAGATGCAGAGCATAAAGGCGTGGATGAATAGTGGTATACCAGGCATGATATTCTCCCAACTGAAATTGGATTTCCAATTTTTTTTCTTCAGATTTTTATTTCTATTTTATTTTTTTTATAAAGTAGAATCCTTTACCCAATAACATTCTCATGCTATTTTTTCCTGCTTTTTGAAGGCAAATTATAAAACGATCATGCAGACTTAACTTGAAAAATCACTTGATTTATTCAGCGGAGAGTTAGCGACCCATGGCAAATTTTCAGATTTTTTTTTAGATTGGAATATCATGCCTGGGTATATGTGACGGGCCACGGAACGGTTTACAAAGTGGGGGGGGGGGGAGGGCTGACCATGCAAATAATCACAATCATGGTTAGTTTTTCGTTTTTGTACACGGTTTTGGAAAAAAGTGGGGGGCTGAAGCCTCCCCCCCTGCTTCCGTGGCCCGTGTGAGATGTCTAAAGAATAAATAATTGTAATAAATGGAAAAGAAAGGTGGTGAGGGGGGGGGGATTACCACGTGGGTGCAAGATCTGTTTGTGGATATGACAAACTCAAAGAATCATAGAGATAGTCATCAGAAAATAGATGTGCGGATGAATAATATAGCAGTAACTGGAAGGAGAGAGAAGCATCATGGTTTTACTGTGTAGGGTTTATGTAGTCTGCAGGCAGAGACCCTGATTGAAACTTTGATCAACAAGTGTGTCTCCACGCAAAGACTAGCACATACAAAACTTGCTGTCGAGAGGGCCTTCAGTACATAAGGCATGAGTAGGCTGCAATTCAGACCCTTAACTTGAGTGAAGGGTTTGCACAGCAGACTACGGTCTCTCTGTGGGCTTAGGTAGTATAGTGTGTTTGGGGTGTAAGTGATATGATGAAGGCAAAGAATTAAAAAGGTACAGGTTACTCTGAATAAGTCGATTCTCACTGGACCTGAGAGATCTGTTGGACTCTTGGCAAAATTTGACTTAAAAGAGGTGAGGACAAGTCTGCCCCAACAGGAAGTTGATTTGAATAAAAAGGGAAAAGTCCAACAAGCATAACACTGAAAATTTCATCAAAATCGGATGTATAATGAGAAAGTAATGACATTTTAAAGTTTCACTTAATTTCACAAAACAGTTATATGCACATCCCATTCGGTATGCAAATGAGGAGACTGATGATGTCATCCACTCGCTATTTCTTTTGTATTTTAATATATAAAAATGAAATATTATAATTTTCTCCTCATTGTCAAGTGAAACGAGGATTAATTCCTCCCTGATCATGAGGAATAAGCAATGTTTAATACTATATGGTTCAATCAAGTTGGTCCTTAATGTCAAGTCTGTAAAAGAAATGAAATACTGTATAATTAAAACAATAAAAAAAAGAAATAGTGAGGGACATCATCAAATATCTCATTTGCATGTCACTCAGTTGAGTTATATCACTGTTTTATGAAAAATAAGTGAACGTTTAAAATGTCATAATTTTCTTATTGTACATCCGATTTTGATGAAATTTTCAGCATTATGCTAGTTTGATTTTTCTCTGTTTATTCAAATCAACTTAGGCGACTATTCGACTGATGGGAGGTCGACTTGGGCAGAATTACCTGCAGTTATCAAATGTATCGATGAAGAATTATAATAATAAATTATAATAATAAATAATATATGTGGGGAAATGGACATGTGGGAGTCTGTGTCTGGTGGTTATGATCAGAATTAGAAAAGCAAATATTGGATGAGATAGTCATCAGAATGAGGAGAGAGATGAAGCATGATATGTGTAGGGTTTATGTGTGGGTGTAGATAGTATGTGTGGGATGTGAGTGATATGATGAAAGCAAGGAATATTGTAAAAATAGTTCTAATATGAGCAATTCCATAAAATATGTACGTCCGACCCCCTATATGTGGGACCTCCATGAAATTTTCTGTCTCTGTTTTCTGGCTCTTTTGACAGTCTGTAATGCTCTCAAAGGACCATGACTTGGACAGTTTATAAAGTGAAGTATGACTTGAGAAAAATGTGGTCGGACAAACAAAAAGGTTGATTATTGCATGGAAGTGCCCATACGTAACATGGAAAACTTCAAATACATAGAAAAATAGATAATAGGGTGAAAAAATTGACATGTGCGTGGGTGCAGGACCTATATCTGGTCGTTGTGATCCTGTAATTGGTATGAGGAAAGCAAATATTGGTAGAGATATAGCTATCAAGTATGTTGATGAAATGAATGTATGCCCTTAGTAATCCATGGTTTCTTAAATTGAGACAAATTTTGTTTACAAACTGTCTAGAATGGAAAACATGAATCATATGCATACGAAAATTTGTCCAAAAAAATTATTGTACATTTCATTAACATTAGCAGTTTTCAGTATAGGACCAATCAATACTTTTCAATTTTCTTTATTTTTCTTTAAATGGCAATATATTTGTACATTAATGAATCTCTTTTGAAATGATTTTTTTTCCTTTGGTGGTAGTTATTTTTCATGGCTTCATTTTTCGAAACAGAAAATATTGGAAAGTGATCGGAAATATCATCATATATTATTCCATTTTGGATCGTTTTGTCAAGTGAGTTAGTATAAACATCAATCAAAGAAGCCCTATTTGCTGATATACGAGTCCGTTTCGATATCAAAGGATACATGTTGAAAGTATGCATCATATCTAAAAAAATCACTTGTCTTACTTTGTGAACTATAATTGATTAAATTTATATCGAAGTAACCCATTATTTATATATCCCTTTCTTCTCACTTTCCAATATTTCCAGTACATTATTCATTAATACAATAAAATCAGACATGTCAGTATCTGGTGGTCGATATAATTATGCATGCTACGACGATTGTTGTTCCCATGAGTAATTTCAATGAAAACCATTTCATAATTATTTGTTATACATGAAAGACTGCTACGTAATGAATAATTATTTTTTTGTATACATGCAATGCGACTCCATCGCCAACTTTGTTCTGTCTACACAAGTGAACAAGATTATAGTTTGTGATATTATATAAATTCATATATGTATTGAGATTAAACCAAGTCTCAGATACTGCCATAACACTAAAATTGAAATCCAGCGATGACGATAGTGCGTTAAAATGATCGAAATTTCTCCGAAGGCTTCTGGCATTGACATGAAAAAGTGAAAAGTGTAATTGATCTCTTGCATGTTTAGCACAGAAATCTTCGCAAAACATATATTAAACACTTTTCAGTAAAACCAAAAAAGATGGGGAAAAGGGAGGTGGAGTATCTTTTCAAGAATGTGTAATGTGAGTGGTCTATATGTGGGTGGGGGAAATGAGGAAAGCAACGAATGGCAGAGATAACCCTCTGATTTGTCAATGAATATGAAAGGTGGAGCATAAAGTGGACGTGGTGTGTGTGATCAGTATGAGGAAAGCAAAGAATAGTAGTAGGTGTAGATAGCCATCAGATATGTGGATAAATAATGGTAATACGGGAAAGAGGTAGGGCATACTGTGTGGGAAAAGCGGTGCATGGGGGGGGGCGTTTCATCAACATTTTTGTCCGACAAGTTGTCAGATCTGACATCTTTCCTTGATTTTGATTTGCTGAGGAGCACTGTAACTATGGTAACTGTCGGATAAAACGTCTGACATGTCCTTTCATGAAATGCTCCCCAGGAGTGTGAGCCTGTGAGGTGTATGTGTGGTAGAGCGTTGGTGTGGGTGTGTGTTATTTGAGAAAAGCAAAGGAGAGTAAATGGTGGCCCTCAGATATGTGGATGAACAATGGCAAGACAGGAAAGACAGAGAGAGAGAGAGAGCATAATTTGGGAACAATGGATGTGGGGTACTACACGTGTGTGAAGGAACGCGGGTGTGGGTGTGTGTATGGTATGGCGAATGTATAACGAATTGTAAAGACTTTAGAGCTATAAGATACAGAAAATAGAGATGTGGAGGATATGTGTAGATGAATTGGGTGTGGGATCTGTGTGTGTGTGTGTGTGTATGAGTGATTCTCTGTGTAAGTGTGGGTGTGGGAGATGTCATGAAACCAGCGAATGCTAAATGCAGACATATTTGTCGATGAATAAAGTTGTGACAGGCAACAACAGATAGTTAGCGCATGGTGTGGGGAAGAACGAGTGTGTGAGTGTGGGGTCTATGTGTGGTTTAGGTGGTCAAATCTGGGTGTGGGTGATCTGTCCATAGCTACATGTACGAATGCTAGAGAGAGCCATCTGATATGTGGATGAAGAATGGCAATAGAGGGAAATCGTGTCGGCTCATTATTTAACACCTCATAATGAACAAAGTTATTTGAATATAGACGAGATCGTTCATAGATTACCAGGCCGATATTTATATATCTTGGAGCTACTTGCTACCAGTGTATTATGTGTTCACTTAATGTTCTATTTTGTGTACCCACTCCTATTATCCTTCTGTAGGCGAATAATATTGTCAATCATAATTATACAGGTATAACTTCGATATTTTTTTCTAATAAAATCCAAAATGCAGTAGATCAATAATTTTTTTTTATAAAGATAAGTGATAATTGTTGCCGTGTCTATGCATCGATTAGCTCACCAGTAGAGCGCCCGTCACATGAACGGGCCGGGAGGTGGATGGTTCAATCCCCGGCCGAGTCATATCAAATACTTGTAAAAATGGGACCTCCTGCCTTCTTGCGAGGCGGGGAGGTCCTCAGCATTTAGACTGGAGAAGATTTATAATGTGATGCAGCACCCGCTGTTAAAGCAATTTCCTTAAACTTAAGTGCTTACCTTGGTAAAATAAAACGTTATCTATTATATTTATTTTAACCAAAAAACAAATTGGGTCTCCGTAGACATGGTAATAAGGGCAACACTGAGTGAGGAATGATTAAAAAGTACATCCACCCCCTCCCCCTTCTCCCTATCTCTCTCTCTTTCTTTTTCTTTCACTCTCTCTCCCGCTCTCAATACACCTCGTTCAACCAATGACCATATGAATAACAATTAACGTAAGCGAATTAAACACCTTTTTGATCTCTCTATTTGAACTAGACAGTAACCACATGATTACCAGGCCTAACTAAATTGATATTTCAAAACCTGCCATGTATAACAACAAGTCTACCTGCACACCAAAGGCAATTTCAATTAAGAAATTACACAAATATTTTTGTATTTCAAATTTTTATTAATAAAAAAAAACGGGTTAGGTCATGGTAATAACATGGTTATAAGGGAAACACTGAGTGAGGAATGATTAAAAGGGACACCCACCCCTCCTCCTCTCCCTATCTATCTCTCTCTCTCTCTCTCTTTGTTTTTCTTCCACTCTCTCTCCCTCTCTCACCATCCCCTCGTCCAACCAATGACGGAATTAATAACAATTAACCTAAGCGAATTAAACACCTTTTTGGATCTCTCTACTTGACCTAGACAGTAATCCCATGGTTACTACGCCTAACTAACTAACTAAATTAATATTTAAAAACCTGCCATGTATAACAAGTCTACCTACACACCAAAGGCAATTTCAATTGAGTAATTACACCAATATGGCTGTTGTGAAGGAATGGCTACTTTAGAAAATTAAAAGTATCGCCTGTGTGGATATTAACTAATCAACGATAATGAAAATATTTTTTAATGAACTTTCGCACGGGTTTAGTAAGTCTCTTAACTAACAAAGGGCTTCATTACAACATTACATTATCTGTTGGCAATGAAAGCCGAGTGACATCGAAAATATGATTAATTTACATGGTTTATTTAGCATATGTGAAACTGATAACGATATTAATATATAATATATATAATATATAATTCTCCTTATTCATTATAGAATACCGCTTATTATTTCATTAACGGGAATCGTTCTGCGAATCAAAATTTCTTATCAGTCAAAAAAGCAAAAACTAAAATTTTGGTAATAGGTCCTTTTCAAGCTCTTCCCCACGTCTTTGGAACACTCTTCCAGCTTCCCTTCGTTGCATCTCAAATATCACTTCATTTCGATCAAATTTAAAAACGTATCTCATGACGAAAGCATATTCAACATAGCCCCATTTACAGTGTCGTTGATTTTTTTTCTTCTCTCTTAGTTTAATGATTTCTAATTTGTATATTTTGTATGTTCTACATTGTAAAGCGCTTTGATATGATTTCATGAAAAGCGCTATATAAGTTTAAGTTATTATTATAATTATTATTATGATATGTTCATCCTAGACTACCAAGGTGCTTAAGGGGACATTTTTCTCTTTATCATTTAAAATAAATGATCTGATGCGCGCGCCAGGTAGATTGCTTTCTTTGAAATACTAACAAGTTTTCACGATAAATATGTAATTGACATTGATATTAGGCTGGATATTCAGACGCCATTCTTTAAGTGGATTGTTTACTCAGCAGACTACGTTGACACTGCAACAGACAGGTATGGTTTGGTACACCATATTAATCGGTGGTGTACAACTTGTACCAAAGTGCAAGGTGCGCCAAAAATTCCATAGTTTCACCAGTGAACATTAGTTATTTGATTTCCCTTCAGTCGCAGACACAGATTTCTTCAATATTCTGCTTCATATCGCGCTTAGTATCCCATTTGCAAAGTTTTATGGTCTGGAAAATATGATGACTTTATCACTCCAACGCTACGCTCCCTCGTACACAACAGATTACTCTATATAGCATGATGTCACAGTCATCCGTCAGTACCGCGTCTTCTTCTGCTTTTTTATTTTTATTTGGGGTTTATAGAGTGCTATAGAAAGAAATCAAAACTTTTTTTAATTGGCAGTCGCTACGTACCCTCTCTAGCGTTAATTCAAACGTATGTGTGGGTGTGGGTGCGCGCGCACGGGTGTTTATTTTGGCTTGTGACTGGCGGAGCGTTTCATCAACATCTTGTTTTTTTTTGTCTTACAAGTTGTCGGATCTGACATCTTTTATTGATTCTAATTAACTGAGAAGCATTGTTGCTACGTTAGATAGAACAGGGCTTGTCGGAAAAGTCCATTCATGAAACTCTCCCCGGTGGTGCATGGATTTACTCAGTAAAAGTTCCCTGTCTTTTTGCTCAATCCAAACCATGGATGTACAGAGTCCATGCATCCTGCGCGTGATATATTCTTTTTATATCGTTACTGCTCTGTTATCTGAGCAACGACTCATTTACCGATTGGAAGGAATAGGGAGGAGTTTCGTGCAAGTGCCTATATCACAATGATGGGTTTTCTGACACAGGATAATGCATGTTCATGGAATCGCATGGCTGGTGTTTGACTTTCAATTAAAATAAAGCGCGATCGATTAACGACATTGCATCCTAGTCTGAGTAACTATCATAGGCGGTATATTTTTCGAGCATAAGTGCCTCATCATCCTTCTCTTAATCAAATCTGGAAAGCTAAAAAACTCATCATTGGCTTTGGACAGATTCCCATTCGAGTTGACATTATTCTACCCTTTTTGGCAGAGGTTTGTATCTTTTATTATTCACATCCCCCCTTTTTTAACCAAATATTATAGGCACTATAATTTCACATGTATATGATTACGTCCAGAGTGTATCCTTGAGTAGCTCTATGTAACCACGGGATATAATATTCAAGTTGTTGAATATTTGCCGCATTGGTCATTTTAGTAGCTTTATGATAATAATCTTCAAATTTGACTAAACTTTATGATGGTAGGACTATAACGTATTTACGTGTGTACGTATGTATTTATATCATGTGACTGTATCTACATTTGTATTGTTTAATTTCTAGATATTCGTAGAATATGTATCCATTATAAGGTATAAAATGAGCTCCTACCAGTCTTCGCTATCTTAGCACCTAGGACTAAATAATCCGCATTAGATACATTTCCACATTAAAAAAAATCCCTCATATCCCGTTCTAATTATTGTTTTTTAATTTGCGAAAGATCAATTTCAATTCTTTCCACAGTCAATATGGATAACATCCGGATTTCTCTTTACTTTCTTGTGTGTATAACAGGTAAGGCATGAGCATGCTTCTCCAAGTTTTAATTAATCTTAAATTGCGACTTTGTTTCCCTGTTATCTTATTAGATAGATAGATAGATAGAAACAATTTATTTTCACACGGTAAAAAACCCAAACAGATACAGAGTCTCATCTACATTGGGGCCGTGCCATTAATAAAATGTACAAAGTAAAAGGCACCTAATCGTAGTATACATGAATAAATACATAAAACATGATAATCGTAATTATTCCCAGGTGATAATACAAAAAGTTAAGTTTAAACAAATGATAACAAATTGTAATCAAATGATAAGTTGGAAATATACAGACTATTGATGGGCGCGTCTTGGTCTGGTGGTTCTTACTCTTGTCTTTCAAACAGAGAGTCGTCGGTTCGAATCCTATAGCCATGGCGTGTTTTCCTAATTCAGCAACAAATTTATCCACACTGTGCTGCACTCGACCCAGGTGAGATGAATGGGTACCCGGCAGGATTAATTCATTGAATACACGAGCGCTGATTCGAAGGCAGCTCGAGCTAAAGCCGGGGTAATAATAATAATAACAATGCGCCTCTGAATTTTTTTTTGAAAAATTATCTGACTGACTGATGATTGTTTTATCATTATTTGTATTTGATTTTTCTCTTTCAATTCGTATTCGTTTCGGCCGTTAGAGCGACCGAAACCTTTGTTTTACTTCATTATACATATATATATATTTATATATATTTGTCGCTCTTTTCTTTCTCTATTTTCTTTTTCATTCATGAATTTTCTTGTTTGATTCTATATTTCTTAGGCAAAACATTTATGCACACTACTAAATACCAGGCCCCACTACATTGTATGAAAGTACTTTGTATTAAGTAAAGGTTAGGTTACTTATTAATTCCATCCACCGCTAGGAATTGTGGTGCAAGTAACAATAGTGCCCACTGATTATCCACACTGTAAAAACTGCGGTGTTAAAACTGACACCAATTGGTGTTAATAGAGGACAACACCCTGAGGTGTAAAAATTACTCCCTAGAGATTAAACATAACACCAAAGACTGTAAATGTAACAAAAAAAGTTGTTGTAATAACACCTACAGGTGTAAAACTAACACCACCAATTTAACACCGGTGTAAAATAACTAATGTGGTCCTCTATGTACACCGGTTAACACCACAGTTTTTGCTGTGCAATGACACCGTTCATCCATTGTCCAGCTGCGTTGGTAAAAAATATCTCAGTTAAAAAAAATCGTATATTTAAAGGCCTTTTGGCCATCATATTAAAAGGAATGATGTTTAACTTTTTATTACTTTGATTTCAAGTTGTTTTATTTTTATCAATTTGCGATTAGACTGTAATTCATTTATCAATTTATTCATATAACTATTTATTCATTCATTTATTTAATTAATTATTTTCTTTGTTTATTCTTCCATTTATCTGTTCATTTTCATTCATTTTTCTTATATTCATTCACTCATTTATCTATTCATTTTAGTTGTGTATTTATTCAATTATTTATTCATTCATTCATTCATTTTTCGCCTGTTTGTTGGTTGGAGTTGTCCAAAATATATAGAACCTTCGGTTATAAACGTAGCCTCCCTCGCCAAGTCCAAACTGCTCATGCGCAGTTGGTTCATATCTACATTAGATCAAAGATGAGAGAATTTCATTTCCAAACAAATCGCCGTCAAGAAAAGTTATTAGTTCAAAATAAAATATTCAGACTCTGATAAACATCCTTCATGTGATGATGATGAACCAAAAACTTGTTAAGTTTTCTATTATTGTGTAAAGGGTTCCAGGGTCCCCTAACACAAAGGTTAGCGATTGATCGTACGCTTGATTTTTCACGATTGATTGTACATTGCATTCAATGGAATCAGTCGTAGAAAAATGTTCTACGATCATTGCTAAGCTTTGTGTTACGGGCCCAAGATCTCATTAATAAGCAGATTAATCTATTCTAAAGAAGGCCACAAATCATTAACTGATAATTGGGGCACTGTCAATGGGTCCATTGTATTTTTAAATAATTATCAGACTACCACCCTCTTCTCGAATTATCAACTACCGATAATTTTTCGTCAATTAGGCGTACAAATTAAACATCTTAGACAAAGCTGCAAAATGATGCAGATTATTAAGGGCATGCATGTAAATACATGTAAGGTACACATTCTTGTATATCAATACCCTTGAGGTAGTCCCTCCATCATTATTATATCCGAAATACTTATGAAAGAAAAATCTTGACAAGAATATACAAATGTAAGAAAAACTTAGTTATCATTATAATTAAATGTAAGGTATGAAGAAAAAACTGTATGAACAATGATTACATTGTCATTGAAAAACAAAGAGTCTTTCATTTATCAACTAATACTGATTAATATTAGATAATGTAATGCAATGAGCAGAAAATCTCAGGATATGATACTTGTAGGTAGGTTTCTAATTTCAAATTATCAAGCTAGTAAAGTAAGTAATAAAAAAGCTGGGGTTTTTAAATATAAATTTAGAACATTACCGAAACGCTAAATTCAAATTCTAAGGACTGAATATGCCAAATTTGAATTCTTACTCCTAAAAAGGCATCCAATAACCACTACACGATTGTAATACAGGAATGTTATACTGATACTCGAGTATAAATCACATTACTGACCTACTCTAATTAAGACGCACTACGAATGTATGCGGTACCAACGAATGTCCTGAAAATGAGTTACATCATATTCCAAGATATTAATGCATGGCTTTACAATTAATTTTGCTGAAAAATAGAGGAAAGATAATGTATTAAACCATGCCATTAATCATCCATGTGAATGTATTATGTGGATTACAAAGAGAATTTCTCCATCGAAGTGACCTTGGTTGGCTCACTCAATCAATACGGTCGAAATACACATGATTAGAATAGATCCATTAATTGGCATGAGAGCAAACGGTGTCCTTGTAAATGCATTCCCTTTGCAGTATTCATGTTCGTCAAAAACGTCCATTCTTCTTTTTAAAGGGGAGGTTCACCCTGAAGAAAAGTTCGTTGTAAATGCATAAAAAATAATAAAAAAAATATTGTTGAAGGTTTGACGGAAATCCATTAAAGATTAAGGACGTTATAATAGAATTTTAATTTTGGGGGTTTGTGGCGTCATGAACGAGCAGCTGCCCCCATGTGTTATGTAATATAAAATGCATAAATTTCAATTTTTTGAATGGTTCATGATGACTAAAAATTTTATTCTGTTAGGAGCGTGTGTGAAAGAATTTGTCGGTTGATATACTAAACGTACTTGTATCTGTTGTCAAGAACGTCAGCCACTATGACTGATTAACCTAGACGTAAAATGTTTCCTAGGTAATTGGTTATATACCAGCTTGGCATTTACCCGCAAAATGCTGTCCTGCCGAGTTTCTGCGGGAGTTACCACAAACAGAAAACTCTAAAATCCATTTTCAATTTTATTAGAAAATTATATTTTATTGATTTTTTATTCATGATACATGAAGCTGCTTGCATGTGACATCACAAATAAAAAGATTAAAATTCTAATAACTTTTTAAATCTTTGATGGATTTTTCTCAAACCTTCACCAATAATTTTAATAATTTTTTTGCTATTTTTACAATAAATTTTTGTCAGGGTGAACTCTCTTTTAAAGCTACTGAAATCCTTGAATCTAATTGGCTGATAGTAAAATTTGTTTTGTAATTGTTATTGCTACAAGTTGTCATGAAATGGGATCAAGATCTACAACATATCCGGGGGGCACAGGGCGCACGTGCCATTAACATTTGTAATGTAAAAATGCCATTTAAAGACCCTTTTTGGGCTTGTTACATTTTTTCTGGTACAAAATATCCTTTATATGTGGTTAAAAACCGCTTTTTTTGCTGGTCAAATTTTAACTTTTTCGGGTTTGAAAATATCCTTTATTTGTGGTTGAAAACCTTTTTTTTTTGGGGGGGGGGCTTGCCAAAATTTTCCTTCGAAAAATTTGCCCCCCCCCCCCTTTGGAAAATCTTGGATCCGCCCCTGGGCCAGAACATTTGATTTGTTTTGAGTAGTTTATTTCCAAGTCGTCTAACAATCTTTCCAATTGCCAACTCGTCTACTATCATTTGGTCTACCATCAGTTCGTCCACTATCCTTATGGTCTAATTGCCAATTCATCCACTCATCATTTCGTCTAATAACCGGTTGGTCTAATAGCCATTTAGTCCATATACCGTTTGGTCTAATGGACTGTGTTAATTGGGCGAAATTAATGAAAAAATGGGTATTAGACCAACTGGATGAGACGAAATCGTCATAAATGGTGATTATACGAAATGTTGATGGACGGAATTGCATTTGACTAAATGAAAGTAGACCATGTGGTGATTGGACGTTGGACGATTTGGTAGTAGACGAATTGGCAATTAACCGTTTTGAGTCAATTTCATTGGTACGACTGTACATTAGATCTACGTCATTGGCTTTCTTTTTCTTTCTTTCAATGATTGTCTGCCATTGTTCCTATAATTGCATGCTTATTACAGATGATACTATATCGTTTTATTTTAAATGAAATCACTATTTACTATATCTACTTATCACAATTATAATTGAACTAGGAAAGATTAATAAGTGCATGGTTTTATTGCAACAAATCGGCTGTTAAGTTTAAAAATAAACCAAAAAAAAACTATTTGCGCGATATCATAACTAGGTCTCTCTCTCCCCTTTCTCTCACCCCTCTCTCTTCTTTCATTCCCCCTCTTTCTCTCTCTCTTCATGAAGTTCAGAAAGAGCGCTCTCACTCTTTAGTTCACCATGATAAACGATTTTTTTAATAAAATAAGGGGAAAATCGGCAAAGGTTTGACAAAAATCCAGCACTAAAACATGAAAGTGTTTAGAAATACATGTATTTTTTATTTGTAATGTTATATACGAGCAGTAGTCGCCCGATTTATATCAATATATTATATGATATTCATAATTACTGGAAAAATGATTAGAGAAGCCATGTGGAATGATTTGTCCGATGATATACTAAATGCACAAATCTTTCTCAGTATTCTGAGGAAATGTAATTTTGTGGAATTTTGGCTTATAACCAGTGGGAATGTTGTTCACATGTTGCGTCACAATTTCACACAACCATAACCAAAATCCAAACTCTGTTATTTATTATTTTTTCATGGATTTCCGCCATTACTTCAAAAACATGGTTGGGGTTTTTTTTCCTGTTTTCATGAAAACTAGCGTTACACAAGTGTGAATTTTCCCCTCTAATTAATTAAAAATGAATTGTTATTTTGGTTACCATAGTACTAAAAGGCAATCAACGTTAACCCCCTTTCCCTAGCTCTTTTTCAATTATCTGCATTCCCTGAACCCTATCAGAGTACCCTGCTCCTTCTCTCTCTCTCTCTCTCTTACTCTCGCTACCATACAGAATGAGTCATAAAAAAATGCCCCATTATAGTATGAAGTTGTCTTGTCTTAAGTATGAACATTAAATCACATATTTATTGATTTACTGATAAAGTTATTCCCCGTTCATTTTGGCATCATTTTTTACGGAACTTTGCCGGCATGTTTGACTACAAGGCGATCTCCAGAAGGTCGTAAAATCGCAGTTGCTCCAAGTTGCTGATGGGTGAAGAATCAAGCATATTAAAGCATGAAAAAGGTCATTATGTGCTTACATCATTCCACCCCCCCACACACACACAGTCAATCACAACTCGGCACCCATGCATAACACATCACCTTTCACACTCCGTCCACCCAAATACCCACATCCACGCTTCGTTAAAAACTTCATAAACCTCTTATAAAGCAGTGTTATTTGGCAATATGTCGTTCATCAACAATGGCCAACTGTCCCATTTCTTAACTTAAAAATTGCTTGCCTGATCTGGAAGCAGTTACTTCTGTTGCAGACATCACAAATGTGTAGATATGTGTGGGTGGTGTGTGTGTGCGTGGGAGAGGTGATGTGTTCTTTTTATGTGTGGGTGGGTGTGTAAGGGTAAGTGTGGTGCACGTGTGTGGGTGTGTCTGTGTGTGGAATGATGGTAACGTTTTTTTTTTCTGCATGAGCACAAGTTATGTTTCTTTCACTCCGTTTGTTTCGTTCTTCACCCAGTGACTTGGTGCAACTGCGGTTTAACGACCTACTGAAGATTGTCTCCTATAGTCAACCATGCATGCAAAGATCCATATGAAAATGATTTCAAAGTGAGCGGGGGAATAACTCCATCAGGACATAGTCAATTAGTCAATGACTAAATATTCTTACTGCAGACAAGACAACTTCAGTGATGGGACATTTATTCAGACTAATTTTGTAGCAAAAAAGGTGATCTAATCCCTTTACCTTCATCGTATCAGAGTATCTCGCTTGCTCTTTAGAGTTTCAATTCGCAAATTGAATCATAAAATGGGGCCTTCCTGAGAACTTTCTCGTCTCGACTCCTAATCAACAGGCTACCTATTCAAAACATGTTTCATAAAATTGTGGAGTGAAATCTTATGTAATATATACAATATATATGTAGAGATACCAACTTAGAATATTTATATGGTGTTTTTTGCCAACTGCAAACTTGTTAGCTTGGCATCGTAAATTTGTCAACTGCAGATGGCTGAACATGAGTTACCAGTCTAAGTTGTGTTCTGTTCTTTTCAGATCTGAATTTTGCCAACTGGGCACTAATTGTACACCATTTTACCGACTATACTAGAGCCTATAGTTTTTTCCACTTTAATAGGCCCACTCCATAATTTGCCAACTACAATATGGCTTTAATTATTTAACTTCAACTTTGAAAATTCACCCTACCTTATATTCTTTACCTCGTCGTGCCTCTCCTTATTTTGCAAAACTAGAGTGTAGGTCAAATCGTCAGTAATTGTGGCAGTATTTACAAACTCTACGAAGATTCTGTATGGCTATAAAAATGGCATGAGTATGTAATAGATATAGTCGAAAAAAAATCTTTATCCCTTTCATTAAGTATACACTGATTGTATGTTCTAATTTCTTTTCCAGCTGATATTGCGGTAGCTGATACTATGGCTAGTCCAAGCACCTGTGAGGATGGCTACAACCTCCCTTATATCCTACCAATGTTTGAGGTATGTGGTGTCAGAGAGCATCCAGTGATGGGATTACTTCCTACCATACCAAAACTGATTACATCTGCCTCCCAGAAGAAGTGCCAGAGTGAAGGCAGCAGTGCCATTCCACACGGCAAGCGAATCTGTAGATTTTCCGGTATGTATAGCATGTACTTTCTTTGTCGGACCATATTATTGGTGTCTGAATGATGATGATGATGATGAGAAAAGGGATTGGTCTTTGAATGGGACATTAGTTGATGCGGGGTAATGATTCAGACAATAAGAAATATTAGGCAAAAGATGCCCAGTAATATAGGAAGATGAGAGATGTATGAGAGAAATGCAGAGGGGAGTGTGTGGGGGTGTGTTTATGTGGTGCGGGGTGAGTGGGAGTGTGTGTATTTATGTGGTGTGGGGTTAGTGAGAGTGTGTGTATTTATGTGGTGCGGGGGTGAGTGAGAGTGTGTGTATTTATGTCGTGCGGGGTGAGTGGGAGTGTGTGTATTTATGTGGTGTGGGGTGAGTGAAAGTGTGTATTTATGTGGTGCGGGGGTGAGTGAGAGTGTGTGTATTTATGTGGCGCGGGGGTGAGTGAGAGTGTGGTGCGGGGTGAGTTAAAGTGTGTGTATTTATGTGGTCTGGGGTGAGTGGGAGTGTGTGTATTTATGTGGTGCGGGTGTGAGTGAGAGTGTATTTATGTGGTGCGGGGTGAGTGAGAGTGTATGTATTTATGTGGTACAGGGTGAGTGAGAGTGTGTGTATTTATGTGGTGCGGGGGTGTGTGATAGTGTGTGTGTGTGTGTGTGTATTTATGTGGTGAGGGGGTGAGTGACAGTGTGTGTATTTATGTGGTGCGGGGTGAGTGAGAGTGTGTGTATTTATGTGGTACAGGGTGAGTGAGAGTGTGTGTATTTATGTGGTGCGGGTGTGAGTGAGAGTGTATTTATGTGGTGCGGGGGTGTGTGAGAGTGTGTGTATTTATGTGGTGCAGGGTGAGTGAGAGTGTATGTATTTATGTGGTACAGGGTGAGTGAGAGTGTGTGTATTTATGTGGTGCGGGGGTGTGTGATAGTGTGTGTGTGTGTGTGTGTGTATTTATGTGGTGAGGGGGTGAGTGACAGTGTGTGTATTTATGTGGTGCGGGGTGAGTGAGAGTGTGTGTATTTATGTGGTACAGGGTGAGTGAGAGTGTGTGTATTCATGTGGTGCGGGGGTGTGTGATAGTGTGTGTGTGTGTATTTATGTGGTGAGGGGGTGAGTGACAGTGTGTGTATTTATGTGGTGCGGGGTGAGTGAGAGTGTGTGTATTTATGTGGTGCGGGGGTGAGTGAGAGTGTGTGTATCTATGTGGTGCGGGGTGAGTGGGGGTGTATTTATGTGGTGCGGGGTGAGTGAGAGTGTGTGTATCTATGTGGTGCGGGAGTGAGTGAGAGTGTGTATGTATTTATGTGGTACGGGGTGAGTGAGAGTGTGTGTATTTATGTGGTGCGGGTGTGAGTGAGACTGTATGTATGTAGTGCGGAGGTGAGTGAGAGTGTGTGTATCTATGTGGTGCGGGTGTGAGTGAGAGTGTGCGTATTTATGTGGTGCGGGGGTGAGTGAGAGTGTGCGTATTTGTGTGGTGCGGGGTTAGTGAGAGTGTGTGTATTTATGTGGTGCGGGGGTGAGTGAGAGTGTGTGTATTTTTGTGGTGCGGGGGTAAGTGAGAGTGAGTGTATCTATGTGGTGCGGAGGGGTGTGAGGGTGTGTGTGAGGATCGATGTGTATGCGGATATTGCTTTTATCTTCAAACAAACACCCTTTCCCCCTTCAAACACACACGATAGTCGCCTCGCGCTGATAGCACAGGCATGCGAAGCGGCGGATCTAGTATATTGTCCAGTATATGGGGATCCAAAGAGTGGCCCACCTTTTCTTCTAACACTGTCTGACAAGCCCCCTAAATCTAATTAAAAATATACATTCACATTCCAGACTTTTCTTTGATTTTTGGAACAAGCAAAAATAAAGAATGACGAAATATAATTTAAATATTTCTCCACACTTTTATCATATTAAAAAAAAATTATTAGTTTCCTCTGCAGGTGGACTCTTCCTCCCACTGGATCCGCAAATCATTATGCCATAACCCATATTGTCTTCATTCACTCTAACCCGATTTTATTTGAGTTGCTCCGATTTCCCATTCATTCCATTAGTAATTGCATTCCTTTACATTGCATTATGCATTCATTCAGATTACCCAGGTTACTTTGACAAATAAAAAGACTATGAATATAAAGCAACTGGAGAAACTGTTCATGACTCATGTCGTTAATAGCATTGGTTTTCGAGTAAGGTCCCCAGTTTGTTAAAACGGATTTTTTACAGAGCTACGTACGGACGATTCAAGAACAGGGAAAATGTATTGTCCAATACTTGTCATGACAATGAGCAACCAAGAAACCTCTAATAAATATCGAAAGTTGGTGAATCAGGGGTTTGTCCTTGACTCTGGACAACGACTTATTAGCAATTTTTCGTCAGCTCCGAAACCAAGGATGCACACTGCTGTCCCGGTTCACCAAATGTTGACAAAGACCTCCCAGCTGTATTTTGTAATATGACGGGCTTTTCCAATGCAGCTACTTTGTTCTTGAAACCTCCGTTGGTCGCTCATTAAACTGGATGTATGGACCTTCAATACTTTGATTAAAAGCAAAGTAGTAAAGAATGACGTGGTATAACTACTAAATAAATGAAAAGAGATCTGGGTCCCGTAACACAAAGGTTAGCGATTGATCGTACGCTTGATTTTTACGATTGATTATACATTGTAGGCAATGCCATCAATCGTAGAAAAATGTTCTACGATCATTGCTAAGTTTTGTGTTACGGGCCCCTGGTTGAGAGTAAATAATTATATAGTGCATTGGCAGATGATTAAAAGGGATAAAAAGTGAGAGGCTGTGAATATATGACGAAGGGGATGAGAAATGGAGCATAAGAAAGAGAGTGGAAGTGGGACTGTAGAATGGAGGGAAAGAAGGAGAGGAAGAGAGAGGGGGGGGGAAGTTAGTCTGTAGATCTTAATTATTTTATATGATGTTTGCCGTCGAAAATATATGGTGATTTTATTTCCGCAATTCTTTCTGTACCGTAGTTTATATATTTTCATGTACATTTCAACCTGCTTTGAACAAGTATAGGTTCATGGACCTGCATTTTGCTCAATACTTTTTCATTGTTTCACTTTGTTTTTCATTCGTATACTGCTTTTCTTTGAAATAAAGACATGAATACAATCAATTTTATTATCAATGACGTACAAACTGACTTCATAATCATAAATTCATTGTATACTTTCCCCCTTCTCGTCTACCGTAGATTGCCTAGACGATCCGTGTATGAACGGCCGGTGTGAAGACACAATGACGGGCTTTGTGTGCCATTGTCCCGCTGAATTCACGGGGCGGAAATGCGCAACACGTAAGTTATGGAGCGGTCACACCGGCGATACCGATATCATGCATGTTTGACTGCAAACTGCCCTATATGTCCTGTCTTTTTATTGGTTTGTTGTTGTTGTGTTTTTTTTGTGTTTCTGTCTTTTGTTTCTCTTTTATTTATTTGTCTTTTCTCTCTCTCTCGCTCTCTCATTTATGTGTATGGTGTGTTTTTCCTTCTTTTTTCTGTCTATTTCTCCTGTTTGTTGTTGTTAGTATGTTAGTTTGTTCAGCTTTGGTGTCTGATTATGTAGGGGGGGGGCTCATGGGGCGGGAGAATGCATATTAATACATTCTATCATTCAGTTTGCTTCTTTTAACGTTCCCTTTAGTCATTCAAAATGTCATTTTTTATGATTTTGGATTATGTCTCTGTCCTTATACAATTTGTGTACTATGTTTGCTTTCCAATTGTCAATTATGCCTGTGATTTGTGTATACACAGCTGCAATTAATTTTTTTTATATTATTTTGTACGATATTTTCTATATTATGTATGTATGAATTTCATTTGAAGGGAATGAATAATAATCATTACTAAAAACTTTTGCTGACGTGGTTTACGGTACACCATGTGGAGGGTGATAGAAACAGTGGATAGAAGAAGAGATGAAATGGAGGCGAAGAAGGTGGAGATTTTAGAGTAGAGTATTCTTTCTTGAAAGTAGTCCTGAAAAGGACTGTAAACCAGAAGGACTGGTGAGTGAGAACAGCTTGAGTAGGAGAGCTGATGAGGAGATGCTGGCTTGAGTCGGCGAGTAGAGATGATGAGTAGTAGAGAGACTCGACGTTTCGGACAGGTTGACTTTCCGTCTTCAGGTGTACCGTAAACCACATCAGCAATTGTACATGCCATCATGAAAACCTTCAAACAACAACATTACTAAAAACGTTACAAAAAAGATATGCCCGATGACACACTACAACTGTAGCCTGTATACGTATCGTTGGTGTGGCTGGATCCATGTTGCATGATTGTTGTTGCTGAGCAACGTTGACCCCATCAATACATTCGCTTGAGCGCTATCAATAGTTAATTGAAAGTGTGAGTAAACTTCTCTATTATACAATGTAATTATCGAAAAAGGTTTTTTGTATTAAAAGTTATACTTCAGTGAAGCCTTTAAAAATACTAAATGGATTAAAGTAATTATCGAATTACTGACCAGTCACTCATTCACGCATGCAACTAACGCACTCAATAAATCGTAATCAATAATTCATTATTCATTATTCATTCATTATTACTCAATCAATTAGTAAATATGTATGTGTCATCCTATTGATATAATCAATCATTCACTTTGTCAGCATACCTTATTCAATCATTCAAACAATCATACAGATTGTCATTAAATCAATCAGTCAAACAAAAATTATCTTTCAATCCATTTCTCATTCTATTAGTCAATCAGCGAATCACGCAGTTAGTCAATCAATTGATCATTCGATATTCTAATAGTTAATTTTTACTAATCATCGTTGTAGGCAGTCACTAAATCAAACAAGCAGTCGTTTTTGCTTGTCAGAAAAAAACGACCATTATTATTTTGTTTTATGTCCATTTGATCAAATTTGATCAACTGCGCAGTTAATATGTGATGCGCTCCTAAATATACAGAGTAGAGACATATTTAGAATAGAGTAATCTATTACCCACAAATTGTCTTACCATATAGGCCTATATGGAATGATAATATCAAGTGTATGCGTTGGTAAAGTTTATAAATCGGTTTATTATCTCTTTCATTTATCATTAGGTCTGAATGATTATAATCCAGACCATTCCACGCCTTCACCAGGTAAGCCTATAAGTCATGAAAATAAGTCTTTATTATTCATATGAATTTTTATATAACCTCGATCTTTAAGCCTTGATATTTAAATCTCCAGTAATATCAGTTAGAAATTAAACATAATTTCATATTCCAATCTTACCAGCGCCGAAGATTAGTGACAAGTGATTTTATACTCTCCGTTGTTTCTTTTTTATTTTGTTAGAGGATACATACCGCCTCGCATCAATGAGAATTCGACTCTTCTGAATAAGAGCCCTACGGAGCATTTAAAGTGCCATCTACTTGACGAGTTATTTTATCTTGCCATGTCTACTAAATAGCATAATTATGTTGACATGGCGAGATACGTTATCTTACCAAGTCGACATAACGAGAAACGTTATATCGCCAAGTCGACCTCTAAAAATTTATATGTCAACATGGCGATATACATTATCTTTCCATGTCGACTTTTAGAAGTTATATGTCGACATGGCGAGATACGTAATCTTGGCAGGTCGAATCATAAAAAGTTATATGTCAACATGGCGAGATATCTTATCTTGCTAAGTCTACTGACAAAAAGTTATATGTCTTCATGGCGAGATACATTATCTTGCCAATTCGACTTATAAAAAGTTATATGTCGACATGGCGAGATACCTTATCTTGCCAAGTCAACTTATAAAAAGCTATGTCGTTATGGCAACATAGAGTATCTTGCTAAGTTGACTACCTCAAAATAAAAAGGCGAGATTAATATGTCCGCAACGTACGTGCAAGCGTGGAGTAGTAGAAAACTTTAACGTACAGGCTATGTGGATCTACGGAGCCTTCCCGGGAGCCTTTGAAGTGCCATCGACTTGACGACTTGGCGAGATACTTTATCTTGCCATGTCGACATACGTTATCTCTCAAATTCGACTTATAAAATGTTATATGTCGACATGGCGAGATACGGTATCTTGTTAAGTTGACTTATAAAACGTTATATGTCAACATAGCGAGATATTTTATCTTGCCAAGTTGACTTATACAACATTATATGTCGAAATGGCAAAGTATGAAGTGTCCAAGCCCCGGCGAGAGTCCAAATATCTCGCAAAGTTGACATATAACTTTTTATAAGTCGACTTGGCAAGATAAAACATCTCGCCATTTTGACATATAACTTTTTATAAGTCAACTTGGCGAAATAACGTATTTCGCCATGTCGACATAATTAGGATATTAAGTCGACATGGCAAGATAAAGTATCTCGCCATCCCGTCGAGTAGATGGCATTTTAAAGGCTCCGTAGAACCCTTTGCTCACATATCTTGCCAATCCTACTTACTGCATATCAGAAAGCTAAAACAAAAATATAAACCAGAAAATATCATCCTATTCCATGGTTGAGAAATGGTCAAAGACAAGAAAGACATTTGCAGTTATTTTATATTATTTAGGATCGATCCCCACTTGAATACGTGTTCACACATTATTGCAACAAAAAAAACCTCGAATCCATTTAAAATATTTATTTTCTAATATCACCAACACATCATTCGGAAAGGACCCGTTTTATCCGGCATGTCCCTTTTTCAGACAGTTACCATAGTAACAGACTAACAGTGATTCTCAGCTGATCAAAGTCACGGAAAGATTTTGCATCTCACAGCTTTTCAGACCAAGAATTAAAGGGAAATGTCGGACGTTTTATCCGACAACTCCTGATTTATCTCACGGTTGCTCAGTAACAATTTTTTTCAGCCTATCCAAATCAAGGAAAGGGTTATGTCAGATCTAACAACTTGTCGGACGAAAATGTTGATGACACAAATATTCGTATTCTGTAGCCATGGTAGTAGAGAACTAGCATATCGATGTAGGCATGAACGTTTGTTAAATTTACCCAGACTTAAGAGAAACTTTGTAATTCGTACAATAAAAATGTGTATATCCGATTCGTTTACATATACGCCTGTGATATAATAGTAAGAAATGAAGTTGACTAAGAGGTCATCGTTCAACAAGTGATTTAAAAAGCAATTAAAATGAAATAGCAGATATACCGCAAGCAATTCAAAATTCAGGAAAACGCATGATACTGGAAGGTCAGATTGTCTCACCAGAGACAAAATGAAACGGAATGCGATTTGAATTCAAATCTTTAGATATTCCTATATATTAAAGGTCATTAATGAAACATATGAATGTACAGCCTAAGATCATTTCAATTCATTTTTGCTCCTGCTCGAAGGGATCAGGAACTTATATCCTAAAGCATTTGAAGAAGATCTCAATGTACCCTGAATACATTCTGATAATATTTTTCTATCGCTACGGTTTTCCGATATTCGAAATTGATCATGAAAATATTTAATTGCGTTAAGCGAGCCATCAACTTAGGGGACATCTGGCAATCCGTATAAAGGAGTAGTAATTTGCTGTTAAAAAAAGTCCCTGAAGGATTGCTATTACTAAGCCGAACAAAACAAGTTATCGTTGTTTACTAGTGGATACAACACCGCCAGAAGTCACAGGTTGCCCAACGAATCAGACAGTCACTGTTTCTGTTGGGATTACAAACCATACGTTTACCTGGACACCGCCATCAGCCACCGATGAATCTGGGATTCTGTCGGTCATCGCTGACAATGATCCCGGAGTGAGTGTTTCTGTAGGAGAACCTGTCACTGTAACATACACTGTGACCGACAACAACGGGCTGACGAACACAGAGTGTTCTTTCAACCTCACTGTTATACAAGAAGGTACGATTTTTATTTTGTCATGCAGGATGGTAAAATGGGAAAACGAACTCGCAAGTAAACAATGAAAACTAGAGGAGTGGCCTTAGATCCAGGTTGTAAGGAAGAATTTTACTGATGTTGCATGTTTTGTAAATCCGTCCTCTATATGGTTGTAGCCAGATTTAGAAATGGCCATTGCGTGGTTCGTCAGTCAAACCCAGATTGCAGAAACTATACTTAAACACCTTAAGTATAGTAAAGTAAATGGAGACATGAATATACCAAAGCAGTGGCGTAACTACGGGGGGGGCATGGGGGGCACGTGCCCCCCAATCGGCTGACCAAAAAAAAAACGGGGAAAAGGGGAAAAAAGAGGGAGAAAGGAAGAGAAACGTAGTGGGAAAGAAGACATTATTCATTATAATGTAATATTATATCATAATTATGTTATGTTATATTACATAAAAAACTTTTTTTTTCATAACTTAATGAAACATAATTTGCTCAAGGCCTATCTCTTCATTGTTCCTGGTGCTTGCATTGTCTGTTTGCCGAGATATATACTCCTGTTATACTAAAACCTCCCGTTTTCAAGTCAATATACACCAAACTGCCAAATATATTTCCTCGCACTTCGATCGAGTTATTATTGTTTTATGTAAAATAGTATGCTTCTTTTTCATGACTGCTTAAAGCGCCCTATTTAAGGTCTTAATATAAAACATTTCCTTTTCCGTGATTAAGTTCGCAGTAGTGGATTGGTGAAATATGTCTGCTCTCCAAGAATTCCTAGAATTAGTCCTTAAAATTTACCTTTTCTGATCTAAATATCAAAAATTTTCAGCTCGCGCTTCGCGCTCGCATCATTTGGTTAGTGAACTACGTATGGTCTTCGTGAATTCCTACAAACAAGACTTAAAATGCCCTCTTCAGGTCTGAATTTCCTAAATTTTCAGCTCGAGCTTCGCGCATGCATCATTTGGTTAGTGAACTACGTATGGTCTTCGTAAATTCCTACAAACAAGACTTAAAATGCCCTCTTCAGGTCTGAATTTCCTAAATTTTCAGCTCGCGCTTCGCGCTCGCAAGATTTGATAAGTGAGATGGGCATGTTAATCACGATTACAAGTGCTTTATGTGCATGTTTGGATATAATTCTAACGAAATCAGCAAGTGCTTATTGGCAATCGCATTGGATGACTTATTTTGAGATGTATATACTCTTATTGGATTCCTAAAGTAAGTATGCTGCATATACTGTAGAGCGCTTAGAGACTTCTGACAAAGTAAGTGTTTAACGCTATATAAGCAAGTATAATTCAAATATAGTCCTTAAAATCTTCCTGTTTGGGGGTCAATATAAAAAAAAATTCAGCTCGCGCTTCGCGCTCGCATTTTTTAGCGAGACAGGTACGTATCATGATTACAAAAGATTGATTATAATGTCTCTTTTTAGGTCTGAATATCAAAAATTTTAAGCTCGCGCTTCGCACTCGCATTATTTGACAAGTGAGATACATATCCGTTTAATTGCACTGTCCTTAAAATATCTCTAATAGGTCAGTATACCTGGTAACTGGGCGCGCGCTTCGCGCGCTCACTAAGTGACTCAAAATTTTTGCTGGTGCCCCCCCAATGCCGTGACCCACGGTACGCCGCTGTACCAAAGGGAGATAAAGATAGTAGAAGAGCGAAGAGAGCTATAGTAATAGAGTATTGGACTCAACTTTTTATTTCAAGCGGAAAATATGTTTAAATCGTATCATTCAATTTCAAATTTAAGATTTTATTCAGCGGAAATAAGCATAATCAAAATCATCAATCGTTTCTTTTTCAGAAGATACCACCAAACCTGTTGTTACCGGCTGCCCCAACAATATTATATTCACTGTCCCCGTTGGTACTTCTACCCATACCTTTTACTGGCAAGCGCCAATAGCTACGGATGATGCTGGGATTGAATCGATCGTTTCTGATCATGAACCTGGCGTTGTGGTCTCTGTTGGCCAACCTATCACTGTTACCTACACTGTCACTGACAATAATGGATTGGTTAATACAGAGTGTTCGTTCACCCTTACTGTCGTAAATGCAGGTAATTCTATCATCATGACATCATTAGCTAGCTAATGGTTGTTAAGATTATAAGTGAAATGCCTCAAATATTCACTTTTTAATCGTATTCTTGGTTATTTACATTGTTCTAACTTTGATATCAGTTTTATAGAAAATTTTCTCAAGGGAGATATTTTGAAGTTGAATTATTTAATATTCCATTATCTTCATTTTTTTAATGTTTCTGTTAGTATTCTGATTAAGTCTATCAGCATCACCACCACAGCCATCATTATCATCACCGACACCATCATCACCATCATCTTCATCATCATCACCATCATCATCATCATTATCAGCATCATCATCATTATCATCACCACCGGCATTATCCCCATTGATCATTCTCATTATCCTCAAGTACTCCGTCCTACAACGACTGCCCATGATATCATTTTTTAATTGCTTCTCAGACAATAGGGAATGCCGCTCAAAATTTGAGATATACTTGAGATTTGGCGCCTAAATTTAGTGATAATAATAATAATATAGGGTATTTATATTGCGCACATATCCACCTTGTTAGGTGCTCAAGGCGCTCCTATATTACCCGGCTAAGCTAGGCGTCCATAGCGCACACAGCTTTTTAAGGAATTACTTCCTACCGGTACCCATTTACCTCACCTGGGTTAAGTGCAGCACACTGTGGATCAGTTTCTTGCTGAAGGAAATTAGGCCATGGCTGGGATTCGAACCCATGACCCTCTGTTTCAAAGTCCGAAGACTAATCGACTGGGCCACCACGCTCCACATAATGATGATGGACAGAATGGCAATTCTTCAGAGATCCATATTCAAATGTTCTTGTTTGTATATATTTTTTTGCAGAAGATACTGTTCCGCCAGAAGTAGTAGGATGTCCTCAAGATCAAACAATCACTTTGCCTGTCATGGAGATTACTGCTGATAGTGATCCTCCTACGCATTCATTCACCTGGGAACCACCAACTGCTACTGATGATGCAGGGATTCAATCTATTATTGCCAATAAGAATCGTCCGCTGACTCTTTCTGTAGGTGATACCGTCACTGTCACCTACACTGTGATTGATAACAGTGGGCTGATCAACACAGACTGTTCTTTCACATTCTCTCTTCAACAAGAAGGTATGTTAATCATGATCGATGGATCGCAAAGAGCTTTGACGTAGGAATTCAATGCATGGTGGTGGTAGTGGATATTTTAACCTGATTGATCAGAGTTCGTTTATGTTTGCAATAAACCAAAGAAACAATGGCTTAATGTCCTCTCCAAAGGACCTTGTAATGAATATGAATGACTTTAAAGACTGTAGAACCGGTCCAGAATATCGGTCGTTATCCCCATTGATCATTCTCATTATCCTCAATTACTCCCTCCTACAACGACTACCTATGATATAATTTTTTTAAATTGCTTCTCAGTACTGTGGCTTATGGTATCCCAAAATAAAAGTTTGCATATTCGGCTCCTTCCATGACGGTAGTTCGTTTTTCATTTTGTTCTATTTACTTATTCAGCAATCAATACAATTCAAGATAACTTAAACAGTTCTGTTGTCTTTTCATTTCACAATGTAACTTAAAGGTCAAGTCCACCTCAGAAAAATGTTGATTTGAATCAATAGAGAAAAATCAGACAAGCACAATGCTGAAAATTTCATCAAAATCGAAAGTAAAATAAGAAAGTTATGACATTTCAAAGTTTCGCTTATTTTTAACAAAATAGTTATATGAACAAGCCAGTTACATCCAAATGAGAGAGTCGATGATGTCACTCACCATTTCTTTTGTTTAATATTGTTTGAATTATACAATATTTCAATTTTTACGAATTTGACAATTAGGACCTCCTTGCCTGAACTACAAAATGTTAAAATAATAGAATTCAACGTGTTCAGGGAGGAATGAAACTTCATTTCACATGACAATGACGAGAAAATCAAAATATTTCGTGTTTCATACAATAAAATACAAAAGAAATAATGAGTGAGTGATGTCATCAGTTTCTTCATTTGCATACTGACCGAGATGTGCATATAACTGTTTTGTGAAAGGAAGCGAAACTTTAAAATGTCATAACTTTATTATTTTACATCCGATTTTGATGAATTTTTCAGTGTTATGCTTGTTGAATTTTTCTCTTTTTATCCAAACCAAGTTTTTGTTGGGGTGGACTTGTCCTTTAATGACTAACCGTACTGTAAAATCATTGTTTTTCTAAACACTTGCGTACCTATATATATATAGACATAGAGGGAAGGGGTTCATAATGTAAAAGGATTAATCTTTAGAAACGGTTTGAGTAAGGAGAGGACCAACCTGAGTGCTAATAAAGCATTAGTGTTTGACTGCAAGCAACCACAGGTCCCGGTCACAAGTTTAACAGTTCTAATAGCCAGACAATAAGGAGGATAAATACTAAAAAAGATCGTGAGACAGCCTCTCTACATTTGAGCTTTTACGCCTTAATTTACGTGAGTCAGAATGTCAATTCTTCGAAGATTCATATATTGATGTTTCTCTTGCAGCTGATACTGTTCCGCCAGAAGTAGTAGGATGTCCTCAAGATCAAACAATCACTTTGCCTGTCATGGAGATTACTGCTGATAGTGATCCTCCTACGCATTCATTCACCTGGGAACCACCAACTGCTACTGATGATGCAGGGATTCAATCTATTATTGCCAATAAGAATCGTCCGCTGACTCTTTCTGTCGGTCATACCGTCACTGTCACCTACACTGTGACTGATAATAGTGGACTGGTCAACACAGACTGTTCTTTCACATTCTCTCTTCAACAAGAAGGTATGTTAATCATGATCGATGGATCGCAAAGAGCTTTGACGTAGAGATTAAAAAGCATGGTTGGTAGTGGTTATTTTAACATGGTTGATAAGAGTTCATTAATGTTAGTAATAAACCAAAGAATCAATGGCATACTGCCCTCTCCACAGGACCTTGTAATGATGACTTTAAAGACTGTAGAACCGGCCCAGATTCTCGGACTGTGAGCCATTGCGCCTTTAAGGGGAAGCTCACCCAACGCAAAATGTTGTTGCTTTTTTAATAAAGGCAGAACAGCAATCGAAATTCATCAGTGAAGGTTTGGCGAAAATTCGTCAAAATATCGACATGCAAGTTGGCTCATTGGTAAGCGCCCGCCTCATGAACGGAATGTCTTGGGTTGAATACCAGGTCGACTCATGCATATAAAGTGGACCTCCTGACTTCTTATCAAGCGAGCGACATATTTGATTAGAGAGTGGTCATAATAATATACTACTTTATGCATGGCTCGCTGGGAGAACAGTTCACAAAAGCTAAGTCACCACCCTGGGTCCATAGAGTTTGATTTTTGTGACTTCGCAAACAAGCAGCTTTACTATTCGTCATGTGATATGCATTCCATTAAATGTAGCTTGTCAAAAGAAAGGCGAAAAAAATATTTACGCATTCACCTCTTTTTCTATGTACCATTCTATTGGAATTTTCTTTGTCATGAAACATTAGGAATTTTTAATTTATGAATGTACATTATACGACATGTGAGGAGCAACTGCTGGCGTATGACGCTACAAATAAAAGAATTTGAAATTTCATAACTTTCTTTTTTAAATAGGTTTTTACCAAACCTTCAATGATTTTCTCTATTTCTCCTTCTTTCGCAAAAGCCAAGTTTGTGTCAGGGTGAAGTTCAGTGAGTTCGAATGTGTGTTGTTTAACAATCAGAAATCTCATGCTGTTTGTTTGTTCAGCTGATACGACCCCACCAGTGGTTAACGGTTGTCCTCCAGATCAGACAATCACTGCTGCTACTAGTTCGTCTACGGAATCGTTCACCTGGAATCCTCCAACTGCTACCGATGATGCAGGGATTCAATCTATTGTTCCTAGTCTGGCTCCTCCGCTGACGCTTTCTGTTGGTAATAGCTTCACCATCACCTACACTGTGACTGATAACAGTGGACTGACCAATACAGGCTGTTCTTTCACGCTCTCACTTCAACAAGAAGGTATGTTAATCACGATCGATGGATCGCAAAGAGCTTTGACGTAGAAATTAAAAAGCATGGTAGTGGTAATGGTTATTTTAACCTGGTTGATTAGAGTTCATTTATGTTCCTTATAAACCAAAAGGATTAATGGCTTAATATCCCCAAAGACCTGGTTGATAAGATTTCATTTATGTTCCTTATAAGCCAAAGGATTATAATGGCTTAATATCCTCCAAAGACCTTGTAATGAATAAACATGACTTTAAAGACTGTAGAACTGCTACCGATGGTGCAGGGAGGGATTCAGTCTATTATTCCTAGTCTGGATCGTCCACTTACGCTTTCTGTTAGTGATACCATCACTGTTACTTGCACTGTGACTGATAGTAGTGGACTGACCAAGACGGATGTGCGATTGGACGGTCTGACCTAGGGCCCCGTAACGCAAAGTTTTGCGATGAACTACAAATATGAAAGAACCGCACTGATTGGCTCCCGGTCAGTATTTTAAATAGATTGCGCATGCAACGGTGATCATGATTGGTCAATAGTATTTAGGGATTTATTGCGAAACCCTGGGCCCCGTAACGCAAAGGTTAGCGATTGATCGCTAATTTCAAAGAACAATTCAGATTGGTTCATAGACTGAGCGAAATGCGCATGCAACGATGATCTTGGTTTCATTTAGTGCGCTATTAACCCTTCGTGTTACGAGGCTCAGGAGTAGAAGACAGAAAATTTCCAATTGATTACCTTTATAACTTTATTTGGCATTCGTCTCATCAAGGATTACAGTTCTCTCGGGGGGAAGGGGGGTCTCAAGGAAGTCAAACTCACTCGTGTTTTATTGTGGTCTAAGGTAGGATGAAATATTAATGTCGTACATCATTAACTACATTTATTCCAATTTTAGACCACGATATTTAAAGGTGTAAAGGAGATAAGAATATATAACAATTTGCCATCTAAAGTAGATATAGACTCATTGTGCACATCCTTAGTCTCTCACTCTATCTCTTGCTCCCCCCCCCCCCCCCCCCCTCTATCCCTCTTTCTCTCTCTATGTAGCTCTGGGGAACTTTGATTTAAGCTATACGCCTATATTGTTCTCTTCATTCATTTCTTTTACAATATATATATATAATATATATATATATATATATATATATATATATATATATATATATATGTATATATATACAATTGAGCTTAAAATTAACCGAACCACACCACTTTATAAATGTGATATTTTATCTTCTGATTTCACAATTGTATATCTCAAACATGGCAGAATTCGAACACTTAGAATACGTTCATTTTTTTAAGCACCACTGTATTCACATGTTAACGAGTGCAAATTACCATCTCTAAAGACTATTACAACTCTCTGAACAAAGGAAAGATTCTCAAATGAATGCCCACATAGACCCTTGTAATTAATTTCTTTTCAAGTAAAAAGAATTGCACAATTGAATGAAGATACAATTCGTTTCGTTTTAATAATTGTACTACAATAATCGAAACAAACTTTATCATCATTCAATAATTATTGTGCAATTTTTTTCATACTTATTGTTCTTTAAAATGCTTATCATTTGAAATTTCTGGTCGATACTTGAACTTTGAAGAGCCCGATGTAGTTGGAGGTGGACCGGTTCCGGATGACGTCAAGCCGACAGTCCATAACTGTCCCTCTGACCAGACGTTTACGATTCCTGTCGATGATGCGAGTATGACATCCAATACCTTCTCGTGGACACCACCGACAGCTTCCGATGACTCTGGGATTCAGTCGACGCAGTCGAGCCATCACCAGGGCGTTGCGGTGTCTGTCGCTGACGGACCCCTCACCGTGACATACACGGTGACTGATAACAGCGGGATGGTCAACTCCGATTGCTCTTTCACCCTCACTACCCGATATGAAGGTAAGTCAATTCGCCAAGGTTTATTCATTACAGGGGCGGCGCCACGCGGGGCAGAGGTTACACCCCTTCCCTCTTTTTTTTCAAATAGAGAGGAAAAAACGATAGAAAAGGGAGTAAGGGGAGAAAAGGGAAAGAAGAGTATAAATAATACAGATCTGCCATGGAGCCCGTTTCATAAGGGACTTACAACAGTTGTAACTTTTCCATTATGACAATTACCATTGTAACATATAACAAGGCTCAACAGCCAATCAGAATCAAGGTTGCAATGGTAGTTGCCATGGTAGTTGCCATAATGGCAAAGTAACAACAGTTGTAGCTCTTTATAAAACGGGCCCCTGATTCGTGTAATTTTTTAAAAGCCCTGTCAGTATTCAACTGAAAAAATACGCAGTCACATTTAAGTCGCTCCCCCTCCCCGCCCAATCGAACCATCCCAGCGCCGCCCCTGATTTAAAATCTCACGAAAATGAACCTGGCCTCTGATCTTTTTTTTTTGCGAAACTTTTGCCTATCTGGATTTCTCACTTACTTTTTATCAGGCAAATGAGAAGATACAATCGTATGCGATGATTTGTAGAATGATAACATATTATTTCCTTTCAAAAATGTGTGAAAGATGAAAATATACCAGGCATGTTGGCTAAGTGGTATATACATATATATATATATATATATATATATATGTATATAAAAGGTAATGCGTTCAATGCCAATATAGTTTTTATTTACTCAAATTTTCGACGGACCTCCGTCTTCTTCAGGAGTATATACAATGTGTGGTATCAATCAGAGAGCGCATCCTCAGACAGATGTTGTTATGATGACTGGCTGAGGATGCGCGCCCTTCACAGAAACATACATAGTAACGCTTGTTTGTAATTATCTGATTGTTACGTAACAATTAATATTGCGCAATAACATTTCTTGTTACGCAACAATAAGAAATTTAAGAGATGAGATGATAGAACGAAGATCAAATTGGTTTAGAGAAAATGGTTCTCTCGAAAGTATTAAGTACGGATAGGTATTATTGAGCAATAAGAGAAATTCCTGTGTGATACGATACCAAACATCGTGGCGCTTGTCAAAGTATTTTTTTGTTTTTAGGAACTAACGAAAGAATGAATATCCGCTTAGGAATCCCAGATCTCGGTTCATACCATCACCCTCAAAGCTCCTACATTTAACAATTATTCGTAGTTCAGCGGTTCTTCTCTCGTCCGCTGATTTGTATCCTCCCCCAAATATGCACACTTTCACATCCGCTAACGAATGTCCAGGAAGGCAGAAATGTCTGGCAACAGGAAGGTCGGTACGTTTCTTCTGAATAGATGATTTGTGGTTATTGAAGCGCATTCGGAATTTCGTGCTGGTTTCACCAATATAGATTGCTTGGGGGCAGCGTGCGCAGAGTAAACAGTAAAGCACGTTACTGGCATCGCAGTCATGTCTCTGCGGGTGCAGAGTAACATTCTTAGCAATTCTAATTGTGGTGTCAGTAACGATATGTTTACAGATTTGACATCTGGGTTTGTCACAAGGTATGTTACCTCTTGGACGCTCAGGTGTCGGGAGTCTGGTGCTCACAAGCAATTTCCTCAGATTGGGAGGTTGACGTTGAGCATGAAGAGGGTTTTCTCCGACTATTTTCCCTAGCTTGGGATCTAGAGCCAATGTTGGCCATTCCTGCCTGACCTGTTTTACGAATTTCTTGGTATCGGGATGGAAAGTGGTCACTAGAGGGAGTCGTTTCTTCTCATTGACCAAACGGTCCTTATTAAGAAGATCTTTACGAGATTTCTTCTTTACTCTCCGAATAGTCTCTGATATCAATTTGGGAGGATACCCTCTCCTTATGAATTGTCTGCCTAGTATAAGGGCCTGTCTGTCAAACTCATCCTCCTTAGATATGATACGTCGAAAGCGTAGCATCTGACTATAAACAATTGATTGCTTTATGTGTTTTGGATGGAAAGAATCAAATCTCAAATATGAGAAGGAATCAGTTGGCTTACGGTACACAGATGTATTCAAAGTGTTCGTTTCGTGGTCGATAGAAACGGATACATCTAGAAAATTGATTTCCTTCTTTGAGTTTTCCATTGTGAATTTAATGCTTTCACTGCATGAATTGAAATCGTTGTGGAACTTGGCTAGTGATTCGTCAGAATGTTCCCAAATCATGAATATGTCATCTATATACCGAGCATATAGTGTTGGTTTATGAGGATGATTTGTCAGAAATTCCTCTTCTAGTACAGCCATGAAAATGCTAGCATATGCGGGTGCCATTTTTGTGCCCATGGCTGTACCCTGCTTTTGGAGATAGTGGTTGTCATCATATTCGAAATGATTGTGCGTTAACATTCTGACGAATCACTAGCCAAGTTCCACAACGATTTCAATTCATGCAGTGAAAGCATTAAATTCACAATGGAAAACTCAAAGAAGGAAATCAATTTTCTAGATGTATCCGTTTCTATCGACCACGAAACGAACACTTTGAATACATCTGTGTACCGTAAGCCAACTGATTCCTTCTCATATTTGAGATTTGATTCTTTCCATCCAAAACACATAAAGCAATCAATTGTTTATAGTCAGATGCTACGCTTTCGACGTATCATATCTAAGGAGGATGAGTTTGACAGACAGGCCCTTATACTAGGCAGACAATTCATAAGGAGAGGGTATCCTCCCAAATTGATATCAGAGACTATTCGGAGAGTAAAGAAGAAATCTCGTAAAGATCTTCTTAATAAGGACCGTTTGGTCAATGAGAAGAAACGACTCCCTCTAGTGACCACTTTCCATCCCGATACCAAGAAATTCGTAAAACAGGTCAGGCAGGAATGGCCAACATTGGCTCTAGATCCCAAGCTAGGGAAAATAGTCGGAGAAAACCCTCTTCATGCTCAACGTCAACCTCCCAATCTGAGGAAATTGCTTGTGAGCACCAGACTCCCGACACCTGAGCGTCCAAGAGGTAACATACCTTGTGACAAACCCAGATGTCAAATCTGTAAACATATCGTTACTGACACCACAATTAGAATTGCTAAGAATGTTACTCTGCACCCGCAGAGACATGACTGCGATGCCAGTAACGTGCTTTACTGTTTACTCTGCGCACGCTGCCCCCAAGCAATCTATATTGGTGAAACCAGCACGAAATTCCGAATGCGCTTCAATAACCACAAATCATCTATTCAGAAGAAACGTACCGACCTTCCTGTTGCCAGACATTTCTGCCTTCCTGGACATTCGTTAGCGGATGTGAAAGTGTGCATATTTGGGGGAGGATACAAATCAGCGGACGAGAGAAGAACCGCTGAACTACGAATAATTGTTAAATGTAGGAGCTTTGAGGGTGATGGTATGAACCGAGATCTGGGATTCCTAAGCGGATATTCATTCTTTCGTTAGTTCCTAAAAACAAAAAAATACTTTGACAAGCGCCACGATGTTTGGTATCGTATCACACAGGAATTTCTCTTATTGCTCAATAATACCTATCCGTACTTAATACTTTCGAGAGAACCATTTTCTCTTAACCAATTTGATCTTCGTTCTATCATCTCATCTCTTAAATTTCTTATTGTTGCGTAACAAGAAATGTTATTGCGCAATATTAATTGTTACGTAACAATTAGATAATTACAAACAAGCGTTACTATGTATGTTTCTGTGAAGGGCGCGCATCCTCAGCCAGTCATCATAACAACATCTGTCTGAGGATGCGCTCTCTGATTGATACCACACATTGTATATACTCCTGAAGAAGACGGAGGTCCGTCGAAAATTCGAGTAAATAAAAACTATATTGGCATTGAACGCATTACCTTTTATCTTCAGCATATTTTGTTACTTGTCTATTAGAGAAGCCAATACGTGAAACTTTAAGATGTTTGGACCACGGATTAATGCACCATGTCTTCACGCCCGACGCGCTTGTGAACGTATTTACACAAAACTCGCAAAAACTAGATCAGATATCTTCTTTCTTACTCGCACCAAAAAACTGGATCTCATACCAAAGGGTTTTCGCATAAAGAATCCTTTAAACTCAACAATTAACAGTCGGAAAGCTGAGAGCATCTGCAAGAGGACGTCAGAACGGTTAAGGAACCATACACTCAACGAATCTTACCGCAGGCAAAAGTTCTTGGATGAGGAGCTTCATCGAGCAAAAGACAATCTCTCTCTTCGCCTCCAGCAATCGAATGATGATGGATACTTTGCAACAATTATTCAACACTTGGAACGCCATTATGAGAAGATGATTAAGCTCTGCATGCACCAGAAATCCCTGAAACTTGATCGTCTCGCCAAACAATCCCCGCTTCTCCAAGATGAACCAACTCTGGATGATAACTCTACTGAAAGTAGAACAGTTATCAATCTGTCGTCTTATGAGCTGAGGAAGGAAGAGAAGGAGACTCTCCAACTGGGTTTATCATACTGCCCTCCCCAACAGCTGGATGCTATTCAGTTATGCAAGGATACTTCAGACTTCAACAGACGTATCAAACTCCGGGAGTACTTCAGTGCAAATGACAACGGATCTGGCGAAACTTCGAGGAAGGAACCACCACCACCGTGTCAGCCTTCATTGACCAAGCCTAAGTGGACTCCACCAGAAGGGAGGAACGTCTACATTGACAGATTCACAGCCAACATCGAAAACCAACTCGACCACTTCCTTCACAGTGCCCGGCAGCCTGAAACCAGTGTGACTGAGAAGATGCAACGTAAGTCTATCACCTCCCTCAAGAACAATAGAGATATTATTATCAAGCCCGCTGATAAAGGCGGTGCTGTAGTAGTGCAAGATATAACTTCCTACAAAGAAGAAGTAACTAGGCAACTTTCAGACAATACATTTTACGAAACTCTATCTAAAGACCCTACTGATGAATTTCGTGAACTAGCTCAGAAATGTGTTGATGAAATTCCAGGTAGTGGTATATCTTTACCCAAAGAACCTATAGTCAGTCAGTTTTACTTACTACCTAAAGTGCATAAGCTGTCTAAAATGGTGACGAAGGAAACCAATCAAGAATACACTAATGCTGAATCAATTATTGCAGCAGCGAAAGAGCACTCTATCATTCCACCAGGTAGACCTATAGTTTCGAGTATTGGTTCTCTTACCGAGCCAATGTCTCAGTTTATTGATAGGAAACTTCAACCGTACCTACCTAAAATAAAGAGCTATATCAAGGATACTACTGATTTCTTGAAAAAAATCCAGTCAGTTCAAATTGCCCCTGGTTCTACCCTCGTCACCATGGATGTACAGAGTCTCTACACTAATATACCCCATAGAGAGGGTGTCCAGGCTATCCGCAAATTTCTTAACAGGCATGCTATTGTGGACGAGACCTTGGATGTAGACGCTTTAGCTCATATGGTTGAATTCATATTAACGCACAATCATTTCGAATATGATGACAACCACTATCTCCAAAAGCAGGGTACAGCCATGGGCACAAAAATGGCACCCGCATATGCTAGCATTTTCATGGCTGTACTAGAAGAGGAATTTCTGACAAATCATCCTCATAAACCAACACTATATGCTCGGTATATAGATGACATATTCATGATTTGGGAACATTCTGACGAATCACTAGCCAAGTTCCACAACGATTTCAATTCATGCAGTGAAAGCATTAAATTCACAATGGAAAACTCAAAGAAGGAAATCAATTTTCTAGATGTATCCGTTTCTATCGACCACGAAACGAACACTTTGAATACATCTGTGTACCGTAAGCCAACTGATTCCTTCTCATATTTGAGATTTGATTCTTTCCATCCAAAACACATAAAGCAATCAATTGTTTATAGTCAGATGCTACGCTTTCGACGTATCATATCTAAGGAGGATGAGTTTGACAGACAGGCCCTTATACTAGGCAGACAATTCATAAGGAGAGGGTATCCTCCCAAATTGATATCAGAGACTATTCGGAGAGTAAAGAAGAAATCTCGTAAAGATCTTCTTAATAAGGACCGTTTGGTCAATGAGAAGAAACGACTCCCTCTAGTGACCACTTTCCATCCCGATACCAAGAAATTCGTAAAACAGGTCAGGCAGGAATGGCCAACATTGGCTCTAGATCCCAAGCTAGGGAAAATAGTCGGAGAAAACCCTCTTCATGCTCAACGTCAACCTCCCAATCTGAGGAAATTGCTTGTGAGCACCAGACTCCCGACACCTGAGCGTCCAAGAGGTAACATACCTTGTGACAAACCCAGATGTCAAATCTGTAAACATATCGTTACTGACACCACAATTAGAATTGCTAAGAATGTTACTCTGCACCCGCAGAGACATGACTGCGATGCCAGTAACGTGCTTTACTGTTTACTCTGCGCACGCTGCCCCCAAGCAATCTATATTGGTGAAACCAGCACGAAATTCCGAATGCGCTTCAATAACCACAAATCATCTATTCAGAAGAAACGTACCGACCTTCCTGTTGCCAGACATTTCTGCCTTCCTGGACATTCGTTAGCGGATGTGAAAGTGTGCATATTTGGGGGAGGATACAAATCAGCGGACGAGAGAAGAACCGCTGAACTACGAATAATTGTTAAATGTAGGAGCTTTGAGGGTGATGGTATGAACCGAGATCTGGGATTCCTAAGCGGATATTCATTCTTTCGTTAGTTCCTAAAAACAAAAAAATACTTTGACAAGCGCCACGATGTTTGGTATCGTATCACACAGGAATTTCTCTTATTGCTCAATAATACCTATCCGTACTTAATACTTTCGAGAGAACCATTTTCTCTAAACCAATTTGATCTTCGTTCTATCATCTCATCTCTTAAATTTCTTATTGTTGCGTAACAAGAAATGTTATTGCGCAATATTAATTGTTACGTAACAATCAGATAATTACAAACAAGCGTTACTATGTATGTTTCTGTGAAGGGCGCGCATCCTCAGCCAGTCATCATAACAACATCTGTCTGAGGATGCGCTCTCTGATTGATACCACACATTGTATATACTCCTGAAGAAGACGGAGGTCCGTCGAAAATTTGAGTAAATAAAAACTATATTGGCATTGAACGCATTACCTTTTATCTTCAGCATATTTTGTTACTTGTCTATTAGAGAAGCCAATACGTGAAACTTTAAGATGTATGTGTATATATATATATATGTGTGTGTGTGTGTGTGGGTGTGTGTGTGTGTGTAGGTGGGTGTTTTGTACGATCGAGTGCCCCCCCCCCATCTGAAAAATGGATCGACGCCCCTGGTCCACGTCTTGAAGGATGAAGGAAGGTTGTTGGTAGGACTCTCTTCATACAATGGGATGTCTTCCTTTTGGGAAACTCGGTATTTTTTTTAGGGGAAGGGGTATTAACAACATGATGCATTATACTGGGTCCGGTGGTCGAACAGTTTACAGCATAAGTGCCATGACTAGACCAAATATAGCATCACTCCTCGAATAATTGTTATTTTTGTCATTATCGTCATAATTACATTGCTATTATCACCAGTGTTATTGTTATCATTATCATTATTATTCATATAAATATATATATACTACTATTACTAACTCTATTTCTACTACTACAACAACTACTACTACGATAATTTCTTTTCTTACCATCATTGATATTATTGTAATTATTATTATCTTTATGTTAATATGATTATGATCATTATGTATTATTTTTATTGGTATGATGTTATTATCATCATCATCATCAACAACAACATCATCTTCATTGTTGTTCTCACTAGTATTATTATCGCGTTTCTTTATCCTCTGAAGATCGTGAATGGAAATGCACGCCCACCAAGTGCTACTATCTTGATGCCGCCGACCGATCGTGGCAAGAAGCCGACAATTTCTGCACTAATCTCAACCTCGTCCACACCTCATCGGGAAAAAAGGACCCGTCTCTGCTTTTTAACGATAACGATCCAGATTTTGAGGTCATAGAGGGTCTGTTCTCACTGAATAGAGAGGTGTGGATCAACTGTAAGGGCAGTGGTTCTGGTGGCGCCCTTGTCTGTGACGTGGATGGTACGGGGACCAGTCATACTACCACGAGTAAGTTTTGACCTGTTTGTTTTTGTCTCACCTGCGAAGCAAAGTGAGACTATAGGCGCCGCTTTTCCGACGGCGGCGGCGGCGTCAACATCAAATCTTAACCTGAGGTTAAGTTTTTGAAATGACGTCATAACTTAGAAAGTATATGGACCTAGTTAATAAAACTTGGCCATAAGATTAATCAAGTATTACTGAACATCCTATTAGAGTTTCATGTCACATGACCAAGGTCAAAGGTCATTTAGGGTCAATGAACTTAGACCATGTTGGAGGAATCAACATCGAAATCTTAACCTGAGGTTAAGTTTTTGAAATGTCATCATAACTTAGAAAATATATGGACCTAGTTCATGAAACTTGGACATTAGGTTAATCAAGTATCATTGAACATCCTACATGAGTTTCACGTCACATGACCAAGGTCAAAGGTCATTTAGGGTCAATGAACTTTGGCCGAATTGGGGATATCTGTTGAATTCCCATCATAACTTTGAAAGTTTATGGATCTGATTCATTAAACTTGGACATTAGAGTAATCAAGTATCACTGAACATCCTGTGCGCGTTTCAGGTCACATGACCAAGGTCAAAGGTCAATGAACTTTGGCCGAATTGGGTGTATCTGTTGAATTACCATCATAACTTTGAAAGTTTATGGATCTGATTCATGAATCTTGTACATAAGAGTAATCAAGTATCACTGAATATCCTGTTCGAGTTTCAGGTCACATGATCAAGGTCAAACGTCATGTAAGGTCAATGAACTTTGGCCATGTTGGGTTTTTTGTTGAATAACCATCATATCTCTGTAAGTTTATTGGTCTAGTTCATAAAAAGTGGACATAAGAGTAACCATGTATCACTGAACATCTTGTGCGAGTTAGAGTAGTATTGAAAGTCAGCACTGCTGCTATATTGAACCGCGTGATGCAGGTGAGACGGCCAGAGGCATTCCACTTGTTTCAAACATAGAGGTGTTTTGAAAATATACTGAAAGGTGACAGCCCGCTAGACCGAAGGTCCGCTAGACCGAGGGTCCGCGAGACCGAGGGTCCGCTAGACCGAGGGTCCGCTAGACCGAGGGTCCGCGAGACCGAGGGTCCGCGAGACCGAAGGCCCGCGAGGCCGAAGGTCCGCGAGACCGACTTTTTTTCCCTTCATCGGTTGCCGGTTGAAAGCTTGATATTCCAAGCATTTTGGTAACAATGATTAAGATGGGTAACTAAAAGAACAATTGACGCAAGCGCGCGAGCTGAAAATTTTGATATTTCGATCTGAAAAAATTGACAGTTTAATGGACGTTTTTAATAAAGAACAAGATGTATATCCAACCAAATATTATTGCAAATCGAAGCGGGAGTTTTTTTTTTAGGTTAACCTGAAAACGGGACATTCTATTCACCTATTTAATCATGAAAAGTATGGGTTTATTGCTAACGAAGTGATGCGAGCGCGAAAGCGAGCTGAAAATTTTTATATTCCACTCTGAAAAACGGACATTTTGAGCACGATTTTGAATAAAGAACGAGTTGTGCATCTCAATTTCGCTTGCCGATTTCTGTCTAACATTACAATCTTATTTTATTTTTACACATCCGGAATTATTGGGGGGGAGTAAAACGATATGTTTGCCCCCCCTATCCCCCCCAGGATCGACGCCTCTGATCGTAAGTTTATACTGTAAGTAGCAGAAACACCCCCTCCCTGTACCACATGCATCCCCCTAGAGAGACGTTTCGTGCGCGCAGTACGTGTTTCGCTGCTCGCATTATAATTTGTGGGTGAGATATGTGTCTCTTTCTCATGAGTCATGAAATCCTAGCAACGCCACTGATTCTATATAGTTACCGATTTGGCACCCCCGCCCCCCCCCCCCGTTAACAGGCACCTGTTACGCCACTGCAACGACTCGACCGCGGCAACCGATGAAGGGAAAAAAAGACGGTCTCGCGGGCCTTCGGTCTCGCGGACCCTCGGTCTCACGGTCTCGCGGACCCTCGGCCTCGCGGACCTTCAGTCAAGTGGTCGGACCCCTACTGAAAATAGCCCTCTAAGGCTAAATTACGTTTAGTTTACTATACATGTATATTTGATATATTCTGTATAAATATGTGTGTATATATATATATATATATATATGTGTGTGTGTGTGTGTGTGTGTGTGTATATATATATATATATATATATATATATACCTACATATATCTTTCTTTCTTCTTTCACTGCGCATTGGGCACTCTGCCGAGTGGATTTGGCGCATTACAAATCCCATATATTATTATTATTATATATACAGAGATATAAACACTCAATAGGCAATTATTAACAGAATAGTTATGTAAATAATGACCAGGGGGTCAGAGGGGGAGCAAGACAGAATAAAGGAAGAGAGAACATGACAGAGAGGGAGAGAGCATGCGAGATGGGGGGCGAGGCGATGGCGGTGGGTTCGTCAACATTGAAATCTTTAGCAAAAGTTTTTGAAATGACATAGCTTTTAAGGTGCACAGATCTATTTCATTAAACTTGGACTTGAGACTTATCAATTGTCAAGCAGTCACAGGACCCTAGACTTCAGATCTTCTCCAAAGGACCAAGGAAGATACAGTAATTATTATCTTGACTCCTAGATTTGATTCATAATGTTTTTATCCTATGTAGATTGGAACTCTGGTGAACCGGCTGGCGGAGTCATCGCGTGTGTAGCTGTTGAATTGATTTCTGAGAAGTGGACAAGCCACGGGTGCCAGGAACACTATCACACCATATGCCATATAATACTCTAGAAAAGACATACACTGCAAAAACCCTGTTTAAAAGCTGGTTGTTTAAAGGGGGAGTGAACTGTGTGTAGTCTCTCATTGACTGTGTGTTATAAATACATAGTCTTAAAGTATACTTTTTCAGATATCTACTAATACTTAAGAGAAAATTGACCTCTAATTGTATTTCTATAGAGAAAATAAAATGTTTTGAGAGGAAAAGTAATTGTTGTGATAGTTATTAATAAAACATAATTATTGCAATGCAAAATTTACTGAGTAGTTAATTAGCATGTTATCATTCAAGTGGCTCTAAATTACTAGACTACACTAGCATGATGGGTCAGGAAACTGGTCATGTTTGAGTAGTTGAGGGCTCGAGATGGCGCTATTGGTTATTATCTGCTTTAAGCCCGTCATTCTAACAAATTGTTTAAATTTTGAAGCAAGTTATTTCATTTCTGTTTAACAAGATGTTAAAAACGTTTAAACGATTTCAATTCTTTTTAAACAATTGTGTAAAAAATCTTAACAACTTGTTGTTACAGCGACAGGTTTAAACAGCGTGATTTTTTTTACTGTGTAAACCCAGTGGACGCACTAGATACAAAGGACAAAAGAAAATGATTGGAAATCATTTTCAAATGCAGAGCGTTGAAGGGAGCCATGGATGAGGACTGAAGTGAAGACCTGGCCTGGGGGGCGTTTCATGAAAGGACTTGTCAGACGTTTTATCCGACAAGTCCCATTTTATCCGACAGTTACCATAGGAACAGTGCCTCTCAGCCAATCAAAATCATGGAAAGATGTCAGATCTGACAACTTGTCGGATGAAAATATTGATGAAACGCTCCCCAGGGCTACTTCTAACAAAGAGTTTCAATTGATCCGATCAATCGCAACTATGGAAAGCCAGCAAAGTAAACATGTAAAATTCATGTTTGTTCGAAATTTGTTCTAGATATGAATGTATATCAATAATTTAATTCATTTCTTCACAATTTGGTGTTCTCCTTTGTTTACAAAGGACATTTAACAAATTTCCTGTGGAAAAATTATGAAACAGATGGATTTCCATACAGTTACGATTCACTGGATCTATTGTAAATCTTTGTGAGATGGGGCCTATTGAATGAAAAGTTCATCCTTGAGAGAGAAAAAAATATATAATCAAGGTGTAAAACAAATACTAGTTCATGTTCATAATAATTATACAGCGATTTATAGTTAAAAATTAATTTAAATTTCAATCAAATGTGAAACAAATACATTTACATAATAAATTAATATACAGCTATTTAGAGTTCAAAATTATTTTCAATTTTGATAGTAACTACTATATTTCCAGCTGTTATTTTTGTAAATATTTTTCTAATCATTAAAAACAACATGATTGGGATACTCTTCATCAATGCTCTGTCTAATGGGGCGTTGCAAGACATTTGCGATCTATTGCAATATATTTTGGACCATAAATTGGACCATAATCTCTTGCAATCATTGCTTGTTGATCTGCTTCTTGCCACAAGATGAGTAAACTAAATCAAAATCAATCTCTAGGTTGTGTAAAAAAAGGAACAGAAATTTGAAGTTGATTGCAGTCCATTGGTCGTTATCTTCTTCCCGCTTCATTTCCTTCCCTAAGTTCTAGAAACGTGCGCGTGCGGTGAGAATGGGTGTGTGTGTGTGTGTGTGAGGGTGTGTGCACATGTTTAGGTTTAAGAGAAAGTAGGCATAATTTATAGGAATGAATTCGATATCTGGGAACAAACGGGGGAGAAAGAGACCACTTTCATGTTTAAATACTTTCGGGGTTTAATGTATAATAAAATCTCGTTGAATTAGATTTTTATTAATGTAATGAGGTGTATGTACAAGTCATGTATTATAGTAATATATGTACTCACTAAATTCCTTTAAAGTTATGTAATGACTTTTTTAATGAAAATCAAGAAAGTTTGCTAAAAAGAAAAACGTATTTTTTTTTACCAATGTTGCGTATATATACACTCCTTGTCGATGTTATATACGATATACATGTACTGTAGTGGATTGTATCGTCCAAAATTTCACTTTTTTTCTCAAAGACAGCGGTGAATGTGTGTTTTAATTAGTACTTGAACTGATTTAATTTATATTCATAATAGTCAATTATGCCGTGAGATTGTGGGTATTGTTTTAGATAGTGGTGAAACCATGATTTTTTCAATAATTTGCTGTTGATGAAACCACAAATATAATTATTGTGAAGAGTGTAGTTGTAGAGTGTTTTTAAAAACAGGTAGTTATAGTAGTGGTAGGATCATCATTATTATAATTATCATCATTATTACTCTAATTACCATTATTATTATCATCATTATTATTACTATTATTGTTATTGTAATTATTATCATCATTATTGTTGCTTTTATTGAATTATCAACATCATTATTATTATCAGTGTTATTATTATTATTATTGGTAGAAGTAGGCCCACTAGAAATACGATCATCTCATTCACGCTATTCGATTGAATTTTTAAAGGTATATAATAGATGTATAATATGTTGGACTAAAAAGGTATCTGATGTTTATATTTTATCCTTGAAAAAAATACTTTACTATGATGTAAGCTTCTATTTTAACTTTGAAAAATCATACTGTCGTTGACTTTGAAATGTGCAATCTAAATCTTGGAAGAAAATAAATTCACACTTTTGTCATTGATGTTGGTAAACTCGACATTATATTTTTTCTGGCAATTTAATCTTAAAATGAGGAGAAATTCGCACTTCAAAAAAGTTAAGTTTATGTTACGTTTCCACTGGTTCTGAATGACACAATGAATTATACCAATACTGATAAATTAAAAGCTTATGGAATCTTATTGCATTGAAATATTTGATGTAAATCTTTAAAACCGCTGTCTGCGACAGTAATCCAAACCATGAAATTTGTTTTTAAAGGATCGAAGAAAAAAAACAGAGAAGCATGTTAGATGATGGTTAAGATTTTGAACTAGATTGGACAAACAAACAAACAAAACTTAAAATTTGCACAAAGTTGTGCTTTATACATATCCAGGGGCGGATCGAGGATTTTCCCAGGTGGGGGCACATTTTCCGAGGGAAAATTTGACAAGCAAATAAAAAGTTCACTTTTAACGGCATTTTTACATTAAAAAAAATCAATTGTGCCTCTCAAAAGGGGTCAAGGGCCGGCTTTGCCCCCATCTGTATCCACCAGTGACTATATGCATTTCAAATTGGCTATACATAATGGGCATGTCTTTCTGGGGAGCGTTTCATCAACATTTTCATCTGACAAGATGTCAGATCTGACATATCTTTCTCTGATGTTGATTGGCTGAGAGGTACTCTTACTATGGTAACTGTCGGATAAAATGGGACTTGTCAGATAAAACGTTCGACAAGTCCTTCCATGAAATGCCCCCCCCCCCCAGATGTAAAGCAGGGACAAAGCCTTATTTTATTCCAATACACAAAATGACTAAAATGTCATTGTGTCAGTCAGAATTGTACGTCTTCGTTTATACGGACATGGAACAATTGTGCTGTCTACGTTTGATAATAATAATGATAATAATAATGTAGATATATTTGGATTTACCCCCCCCCCCGGCAACTGTTCTCCCAGAGGGACCTGCTATTATTATTACCCCGGCTTTAGCTGGCCTGCCTATAGGCGCTCAAGCATTCAAGGAATTTCTTTCAATCGGGTACCAATTCACCTCACTTGGATTGAGTGCAGCACAATGAGGATAAATTTCTTGCTGAAGGAAATTACGCCATGGCTGGGATCCAAACTCCACGACTCTCTGTTTCAAGACGCTCCGATATCCCCCCCCCCCTGGAAAGAACACAGCTGCCCTAATGTACACAGTCAGAGTTGTCATTTGTTTTTTTTTAAAAGGTTTGTGTGGAAAGGAGTAAGATCCGTAACATTTCAGTAATACAACGCTGATAGTATATTCTATCTACTGTAGATGTTCAATGCGTAGAATCTACATCAGCGCAAATTTCCGCATTTCAACCGATTAATTCAGTACACTGATTTTGGGTGTACGATACAATGAACATACGAGCACATGATCTAGTTTTTGGCAATAATCATGATAACTGTCCTTATTTTTTTAGAAATTATTGTACTATGCACTATAAAAGTCTGGATCACATTATTAGTCAGGAATAAACACAGGCGCTTTCACACTCACTACACTATGTATTAAAATGAATTTATTCAGACAGATAAAATGAATTATTTACATGTCTTGGATTGCCAAACAAGGTCTAGAAAACCCCATACAAGTCTGCATCCCAGAATATAAAACAATACATAATCAATAACATTAGATAAGAAATACAATAGGCAGAATATCATATGAAAATAAAACTACAGCAGGGAGATAATAAATAATTCTTCAAAGTACTAAATTTGCATAATGATAATTCAGGTGTCTAATTGGACATATTTTAACAAAGCTGATTTATGAAGTGATTGATTGCTAACTACTATTTGTGGGAGATGATTCCATTCATTAATTGTTCGAGGATAGAAGGACTTCATGTAATAATCTTTACTAGCAAATGGAACATTCATCTTATAAGTGTGATCATTTCTTCCTATTCTATTTGCTCGTGTGCACCTATTCACTTCTCCTACATTAATCAAGTTGTGAACGATTTTATAATAAAAAACATGCCAATGGTATTTACGTCATTTCTCTAATAAGTTCATTTTAAACCGTTTTAATAACTCGTTATACTTTAAAGTCCAATCTTTGGACATCATCCTGACGTAACGTTTTTGGATGCGTTCAATCATATCTTTATATTTTTGTAACAGGTCAAATGAACTGTTTATTGGAAATTCATATATTTTCATAACTCTAAATCATTTGTTTGTAAGTAATAGATGCATTTACAGGAAGTGCACAGGAATTAGTACAAAGTAGAAATGTTTATCAATCTTCATGCTTTTTAAGAAGTTTGATTCACACTCTTTCTGGGTAAGAGTGATGCTAAATGGTCTTTGGGTCAAAACATCACATTCCAGAGCTATGAGCTTGTATGACGTAGATAATTGTGGTCAAGGCTTAGCATCTGTGAATGGAGAGTGATAACTGAATAAAAGGGAGAGAGGATTTTACTCAAATTCACTCCTGCACTGCACCCCATTTATGGGGCAGGCAGAGAGGCTTCTTCATTTTGGGGTCAGAATTATAGGTATTTGACATGACATTCGTGTAGCGGGTGAGGCTATCACGAGAGGAAATATGGTCCTCTAGGCCAGATTGCCAAGGTTTTTTATTTCTTTATCTTTTGTTCCTGTACTTGGAAATTTTGTATATAACGACTCATCGATATTAAACGAACCGAAACACAAGGAATGGTGTCGTGTGTCATCTTTCTACATCAGCCACCGCGTGTTACAAAGTGGCGTTGTCAGTAGGATCGATGTTCGTCGTTGGATACAACTAAGTTCAAACCCTGACAATCTGAGGGGCTCGTCCGTCTGATTGGACATCTTGTATGTGTAAATATGAACGTAGCGTTAAGTTTAGGATGTATTTGTGTGTGTGCGACGTGTGAATGTTGTAGCCAAAATGTAGTTTGGTTTAAAATAATGTGGGGCTACAAGTGTATTTGATAGGGATTAATACTAGTGGAAAGGTATTTTATGAGATACCCTGTAAGAGTTTTCAGATGAAATGGCTTTGGTCAAGGGAATACTGAGTACTGTTCAAGGTTCATTTTGGTAATGCTGTGTTTTGGAACAGTCCATGCCCCCTTTCTTACGTAATTTTGGCTGGTTGGATGGGAACCACACATTGGGGTGTAGGAGGCCAGAGACACCAGTATTTTATATGTTGATAGGAGGAAGTACAGTATGTGCAGAGTAAGCTCTGGGTTTGGCATACATGCAACTAATGAATAGTTGAGGCGTTTCTTTGTCTGATAATACTTGAAGTTTGTTAACTCTTTAATTTTTGTTTTGGGTCTTGATTAATATTTGGTCTAATTAAGCTACGGCGTGAATTAATGTTAATTGCTTGATCCAGAATGTGTATTTGATAGTTTTATAGGGCTACTTTGGAAAAAGTAGGGGAGCCCACATGTTGATGAAAGTGTTTTACTTTTATGTGTCTGTGTGTTATAATGGTTATCATATTGTAATATGCTGATCTTTCTGATTTGTAACTGGGATTTGGCTATAGGAGTACTGCTAGGTTTAGTCAGGATAAAGTATCAATGTTAATTTCGAGAACCTCAATCTGAGACCGGGATTGCATTAGAGGGATACTGGAGTGACTATTGGGGCAGTAAGGTTTTTCTCTTTACCTTTGTTTTTCTGTTAACCTTCGAGGCCGGAAAGGACGCAGTGGTAGTTGAGAGAATTAGTCATAAGTTATGAGATATTTCAGTATGATATATTGGTGAACCATTGTTCCATTGGAAATTGCTAAGATTTGGGGAAACATCTAGTAACTGTTATTTGTTTATTGTCTTGTAATTCTTTAAAAGTTTGAATCAGCTTGAAGTATATTTTGGGAGGTTTAAGGATGACATTGTAGTGATTGATTTACTGGCTATAATTATATAATGGTCTGTTATTCATTGATATACATGTACATGGATTGTGAAGGTTTATGTCGATAACTAAACAATTGGTTGATATAAACTCTGGAGCTGTTAGGATCAGTTAGGAAGCACTTGGAATGTTAATGCTAGGAACCTCAACATGAGACTAGTATTACATAATAAGGAGTGTACTTGAAAACTGAAACAGTTGAGTTTTTGCACTAGATATGTTTTCTGTGTTTATTCTCGTCACGAGACCAGGAAGTTCGTATTAGTGGTGCGGGTTCGCCAATACCGTGTTATTGCCGAGATTTTTATATTCTGTATCGGGTGATTACTGGCTTTATGTATTTGGTGTCATGATCAATTGTAAATGGGTTTGTTCTGTAACTGGGAACAAGAATCTCTGGGTAGAGTTATCTTAAGTAGGACTTTGATTTGTAATAATTTTGGTATAGTGAGTGCCGGGACGTCACTCAATTAAGTAGGGGAGTATGTAACAGGTCAAAATGAACTGTTTATTGGAAATTCATATATTTTCATAACTCTTAATCATTTGTTTGTAAGTAATAGATACCTTTACAGGAAGTGCACAGGAATTAGTACAAAGTAGAAATGTTTATCAATCTTCATGCTTTTTGTCTCACCTGCGAAGCAGAGTGAGACTATAGGCGCCGCTTTTCCGACGGCGGCGGCGGCGGCGACGGCGGCGGCGGCGTCAACATCAAATCTTAACCTGAGGTTAAGTTTTTGAAATGACGTCATAACTTAAAAAGTATATGGACCTAGTTAATAAAACTTGGCCATAAGGTTATTCAAGTATTACTGAACATCCTCTTAGAGTTTCATGTCACATGACCAAGGTCAAAGGTCATTTAGGGTCAATGAACTTAGACCATGTTGGAGGGATCAACATCGAAATCTTAACCTGAGGTTAAGTTTTTGAAATGTCATCATAACTTAGAAAATATATGGACCTAGTTCATGAAACTTGGACATAAGGTTAATCAAGTATAGCTGAACATCCTGCATGAGTTTCACGTCACATGTCCAAGGTCAAAGGTCATTTAGGGTCAATGAACTTTGGCCGAATTGCGGATATCTGTTGAATTCCCATCATAACTTTGAAAGTTTATGGATCTGATTCATGAAACTTGGACATAATAGTAATCAAGCATCACTGAAAATTTTGTGCAAGTTTCAGGTCTCATGATTAAGGTCAAAGGTCATTTAGGGTCAATGAACTTTGGCCGAATTGGGGTATCTGTTGAATTACCATCATAACTTTGAAAGTTTATTGGTCTAGTTCATTAAACTTGGATATTATAGTAATCAAGTATCTCTGAACATCCTGTGCGCATTTCAGGTCACATGACCAAGGTCAAAGGTCAATGAACTTTGGCCGAACTGGGTGTATCTGTTGAATTACCATCATAACTTTGAAAGTTTATGGATCTGATTCATGAAACTTGTACATAAGAGTAATCAAGTATCACTGAACATCCTGTGCGAGTTTCAGGTCACATGATCAAGGTCACAGGTCATGTAAGGTCAATGAACTTTGGCCATGTTGGGTTTTTTTGTTGAATAACCATCATATCTCTGTAAGTTTATTGGTCTAGTTCATAAAAAGTGGACATAAGAGTAACCATGTATCACTGAACATCTTGTGCGAGTTAGAGTAGTATTCAAAGTCAGCACTGCTGCTATATTGAACCGCGTGGTGCAGGTGAGACGGCCAGAGGCATTCCACTTGTTAAGAAGTATGATTCACACTCTTTCTGGGTAAGAGTGATGCTAAATGGTCTTTGGGTCAAAACATCACATTCCAGAGCTATGAGCTTGTATGACGTAGATAATTGTGGTCAAGGCTTAGCATCTGTGAATGGAGAGTGATAACTGAATAAAAGGGAGAGAGGATTTTACTCCAATTCACTCCTGCACTGCACCCCATTCATGGGGCAGGCAGAGAGGCTTCTTCATTTTTTGGTCAGAATTATAGGTATTTGACATGACATTCGTGTAGCGGGTGAGGCTATCACGAGAGGAAATATGGTCCTCTAGGCCAGATTGCCAAGGTTTTTTATTTCTTTATCTTTTGTTCCTGTACTTGGAAATTTTGTATATAACGACACATCGATATTAAACGAACCGAAACACAAGGAATGGTGTCGTGTGTCATCTTTCTACATCAGCCACCGCGTGTTACAAAGTGGCGTTGTCAGTAGGATCGATGTTCGTCGTTGGATACAACCAAGTTCAAACCCTGACAATCTGAGGGGCTCGTCCGTCTGATTGGACATCTTGTATGTGTAAATATGAACGTAGCGTTAAGTTTAGGATGTATTTGTGTGTGTGCGACGTGTGAATGTTGTAGCCAAAATGTAGTTTTGTTTTAAAATAATGTGGGGCTACAAGTGTATTTGATAGGGATTGATACTAGTGGAAAGGTATTTTATGAGATACCCTGTAAGAGTTTTCAGATGAAATGGCTTTGGTCAAGGGAATACTGAGTACTGTTCAAGGTTCATTTTGGTAATGCTGTGTTTTGGAACAGTCCATGCCCCCTTATGTAATTTTGGCTGGTTGGATGGGAACCACACATTGGGGTGTAGGAGGCCAGAGACACCAGTATTTTATATGTTGATAGGAGGAAGTACAGTATGTGCAGAGTAAGCTCTGGGTTTGGCATACATGCAACTAATGAATAGTTGAGGCGTTTCTTTGTCTGATACTTGAAGTTTGTTAACTCTGTAATTTTTTTTTTGGGTCTTGATTAATATTTGGTTTAATTAAGCTATGGCGTGAATTAATGTTAATTGCTTGATCCAGAATGTGTATTTGATAGTTTTATAGGGCTACTTTGGAAAAAGTAGGGGAGCCCACATGTTGATGAAAGTGTTTTACTTTTATGTGTCTGTGTGTTATAATGGTTATCATATTGTAATATGCTGATCTTTCTGATTTGTAACTGGGATTTGGCTAGGAGTACTGCTAGGTTTAGTCAGGATAAAGTATCAATGTTAATTTCGAGAACCTCAATCTGAGACCGGGATTGCATTTGAGGGATACTGGAGTGACTATTGGGGCAGTAAGGTTTTTCTCTTTACCTTTGTTTTTCTGTTAACCTTCGAGGCCGGAAAGGATGCAGTGGTAGTTGAGAAAATTAGTCATAAGTTATGAGATATTTCGGTATGTTATATTGGTGAACCATTGTTCCATTGGAAATTGCTAAGATTTGGGAAAACATTTAGTAATTGTTATTTGTTTATTGTCTTGTAATTCTTTAACAGTTTGAATCAGCTTGAAGTATAAGTAGGTATATTTTGGGAGGTTTAAGGATGACATTGTAGTGATTGATTTACTGGCTATAATTATATAATGGTCTGTTATTCGTTGAGATACATGGATTGTGAAGGTTTATGTCGATAACTAAACAATTGGTTGGTATAAACTCTGGAGCTGTTAGGATCAGTTAGGAAGCACTTGGAATGTTAATGCTAGGAACCTCAATATGAGACTAGTATTACATAACAAGGAGTGTACTTGAAAACTGAAACAGTTGAGTTTTTGCACTAGATATGTTTTCTGTGTTTATTTTCGTCACGGGACCAGGAAGTTCGTATTAGTGGTGCGGGTTCGCCAATACCGTGTTATTGCCGAGATTTTTATATTCTGTATCGGGTGATTACTGGCTTTATGTATTTGGTGTCATGATCAATTGTAAATCGGTTTGTTCTGTAACTGGGAACAAGAATCTCTGGGTAGAGTTATCTAAAGTAGGACTTTGATTTGTAATAATTTTGGTATAGTGAGTGCCGGGACGTCACTCAATTAAGTAGGGGAGTATGTAACAGGTCAAAATGAACTGTTTATTGGAAATTCATATATTTTCATAACTCTAAATCATTTGTTTGTAAGTAATAGATGCCTTTACAGGAAGTGCACAGGAATTAGTACAAAGTAGAAATGTTTATCAATCTTCATGCTTTTTAAGAAGTATGATTCACACTCTTTCTGGGTAAGAGTGATGCTAAATGGTCTTTGGGTCAAAACATCACATTCCAGAGCTATGAGCTTGTATGACGTAGATAATTGTGGTCAAGGCTTAGCATCTGTGAATGGAGAGTGATAACTGATTAAAAGGGAGAGAGGATTTTACTCCAATTCACTCCTGCACTGCACCCCATTCATGGGGCAGGCAGAGAGGCTTCTTCATTTTGGGGTCAGAATTATAGGTATTTGACATGACATTCGTGTAGCGGGTGAGGCTATCACGAGAGGAAATATGGTCCTCTAGGCCAGATTGCCAAGGTTTTTTATTTCTTTATCTTTTGTTCCTGTACTTGGAAATTTTGTATATAACGACTCATCGATATTAAACGAACCGAAACACAAGGAATGGTGTCGTGTGTCATCTTTCTACATCAGTTTCCACGTGTTACATTTTATTCTGTAGGGATCCCATGCCATACATGAATATTCTAGACGTGAACGAATTAATGTTTCAAAAAGACTTTTTAAAATAGATACTGGGCAATTAACAAACTTCCTTCTAATAATTCCCATTATTTTGTTGCATCTTATATGTAAATCCATACATTGATCGTTCCAGTTTAAAGAATCATTTATAATGATACCTAAATATTTTTCAGATTTAACGTCTAATAGTTCCTGTCCATTAATAGAGTACATATATGTTATATCATGTTGCTTTCGTGATATTTTCATAATTTTACACTTAGTTAAATTAAAATTGAGCTTCCAAGTTTCAGACCATTTACTTAAAACTTCTAATTCGTGTTGCAATATTTTACAATCATTAACAGTGAAAATAGGACGGTATACTATACAATCGTCAGCGTATAATCGAATAGTGGATGAAATATTGTTAGGTATATCATTTATAAAGCATAAAAATAACACCGGACCCAAAATTGTCCCTTGGGGAACACCGGATTTAACTTTAATCCACGACGAACATTCACCGTTTATAACAACTCTTTGGTAACGATTTTGTAAAAAATTCATAATCCATTGTAAATTTTTAGAAGTAACACCATTCATTTCTAGTTTTGTTCGTAAAAGATCATGGGGGACACTGTCAAACGCCTTGGCGAAATCGAGAAAGGCAATGTGGACGCTAGAACCAGACTCCATATTAGAACTCCAATCATTGATTGATTCTATAAGTTGTGTTTCGCAACTTTTTCGGCGAAAACCGTGTTGATTATCACATAATATGTTATATTTGTTAAAGTGTTTAATAAGGTGTTTACAGAAAATACGTTCTAAGATTTTGCATGTAACAGAAGTAAGTGATATAGGACGATAATTAACAGGATCCTGTTTGCTACCTTTTTTATACAGTGGGCATACATTTGCTCTTTGCCAATCATCTGGCAGGACACCTGATGATAAAGACATATTAAAAAGCTTGCAAAGGGCAGGTGCCAATTGTTCCGCACCTTCTTTCAACAAACGTGGTGGTAATTCATCGGGTCCTTGCGCCTTTGATACATCTAAATCTTTTAACAGTTTTAAAACTTCGGCTTCGGTACACTGAACATCCTCCATAATAGGTACATTACATGTGAATTCAGGGTGAGCAAGGGTAACATGATTACTAAATATTTGATTAAATTGTTCATTAAAAACATCAGCTTTTTGTTTATCTTCTGTAATAATTGTACCATTTACCTTTAAACAATCTATTGTACCACGGTCACATTTTCTAGACTTAATAAAATTCCAAAAGCGTTTTGGACTGTGTTTTAAATTGTTACATATATCATTTCGCAAATAATTTATATAGTTTCTTTTAAGTTTCTTTTTTACTCCTTTTCTCAATTGTTTATATTTTTCCCAATGGACTTTTTTAGTTGTTCTTTTAGCTTTTTTAAAAAATCAATTTCTTTTTCTCATCATTTTCCTTAAAACGTTATCTACCCAGGGAACATTTGATCCTTTCCTCAAATTACCATGTGGAACATTTGCATCACAAATCTTTTTTACGGCGGATTTAATAAACTGCCAATATTCCTTTACATCTCCGTTTTCCTCAGAAAGTACTATGCTTGTCAAATCTCTTCTGAACTTTTCAAAATTAGCTTTAGAATAAAAATATGTATGTTTCTTTTTAAATTCAGTTTTGCTCATATAACAAATATTAAAACTTATAGCCTCGTGGTCACTTATACCAGGAGTGATATCAACGTTTGAAACATCTGATGGATGAGACGTAAATAATAAATCTAAAATGCTTCCTGTCTTATCCGTAATCCTTGTCGGTTGACTAACATGTTGATAAAGAAAATTGTTTTCAATGATTGAAATAAAATACTTAGTTAACTCCGAATTTTCGGATGCGGCATTATATCCGTTAATCCATTTCAAACTTGGGAAATTAAAGTCTCCTGTTAAGATTACATTGCATAATTTATTACCATTTTGTGTTATTAAAGACATAGATTTATCAAGTTCATATACAATATCTATCTTACTATTCGGGGGTCTGTGAAAAACTCCAAGAAGAATAGACTTTGTATCTTTAAACAGTATTTCGCACCAGATAATTTCACACTTAGTCTCGAGGTCTTCTCTTCGGAGTACCGACAAACTATTTTGGTACGCGATGAGAATTCCTCCACCACGCCTATTTCTATCTTTTCTTATCACGTTAAAATATTGAGGAAAAATCTCAGAAGATAAAATTTCCGGACATAAATGAGTTTCAGTAATAAAAAAACATCAGGTTTATCATGTTCAATAATTGTCCTTATTTCGTCAATTTTATTTACGACACTCCTTGCATTCAACGATATACATTTGAGATTGTTTTTATTAAGATTAAAACGTGGAGGTTCATCGAGGTGCACAGACGAGTGTCCATCATTGGCACACTCTTCTTGGCCTGTTTTTTAATAAGTGCAATACTTTTCTTTATGTCCGAACTGACTACAGCGGCGACATTGGAGTTGGATTCCGTGTCTGCATGTGTGAGCCCTATGATTGGGTTCGCCGCAATATTCGCAACATCTTCCGTACATTGTGGTCGTTCCGCGGACTACTGATGCATAGGCTCTGTTTCCATGGGAACCAAAACGCGTCGCGGGAGTCGATCTTCGTCTTGGCGTGTAGTCATACATTGGTGGTTGAACGGGGGGTGGGGGCTGACGGGGGTTTTGAAATATCGTAATCACATTAAACTAATAAAGTAGTGTATATAGTGATTACAAAGCAGGGTCCGCGGAAGCGGGGGGGGGGGGGGGTTTCAGCCCCGCCCCTTTTTTCCCAAAACCATGTACAAAAACGTAGTAAAAATAACCATACGATTGTGAGTTTTTGCATGGTCAGCCCCCCCCCCCCACTTCGAAAACCGTTCCGCGGCCCCTGCATTGTGAGTGTGTAAACACAATGATTGTTGTGTTCCTGCATAATTTTTTATTACCGATGTAATCAAAACCAGTAATGACAGCAGTGCTGATACATGCGGTCACGCATGACATAAATTCAGCGCCCCTATGTCGAACATCTATTCGGCTCACCCTAGTTTGAACATCAATTCGGCGCTCTTATGTCGAACATAAATTCGGCGCTCCCTAGGTCGAACATCAATTCAACGCCCCCTATATTGAACATCTATTTCAGCGCCCCCTCCCCCTATACATGTCGAACATAAATTCGGCGCCCCCTAGGTCGAACATCAATTCGGATCCCTCCTAGTTTGAATATCAATTCGGCGCACCTTTGTTGAACATAAATTTGGCACCCCTAGGTAGAACATATCGATTTGGCGCCCCTGGTAAAACACCAGTTCAGCGCCCCCCTATGTCGGACATCTATTCGGCACCCCGCCCTCATTTTGAACATCAATCCGGCACCCCTATGTCGAACATCAATTCAGCGCTCCTAAGCATGCTAAGACGAACATCAACTCGGCGCCCCCTATGTTAAACATCAACCCGTCACCCCTATGTGGAACATCAATTTGGCGCCCCTCCTTTTCCCTGTTTTCTTTTTCTTCTTCTTTCCCTCCATTTTTTCTCCATTTGTGTGCCTTTATTGTCCTCTCTTTCCTTCCTCTTATGTCCCCCCTCTCCTTTCCGGTGGCCCCGAGGGCCACCCCCTAGAGTACGCGCATGAGGCGTAGCTAGCTACCGATCGGAGGAAGAAAATGTCTAATTTGAATGACATGCATGAAAGTATTGCATGGCACTGAATTATTCATTATATATATATTTTTTTTTGGGGGGGGGGCTTGACTGATATTGGGGCCCCTAGAACTGTACCTGGTGTTCTTTAGGAGGGAATTACTTTTGATGTTGAACTTGAAAATGATGAAATATTACCAGGGACCCGCTGTGATTATGGAATTAATCCATCCGGCCCTAATGTTTGCGTTTCCTATTCACTTTACTTTCCTATTTCTCTCCCTTTCTCTCCCTCTCACCCTTTTTTTCCCTTCCCTCTTCTTTTCCCTTTCTTCCTTTTCACCTATATCTCTAAGTAATTACTTTTTTCCTTTTCATTTTCAACTCCTCTCTTTTCTGTATACTTCTCCATTTTTGTTATTCCCTCTCTGTTTTTTTCTTCCAACGCAAACACTTAAAACTATGCACTCTTTTTACATTCATATTTTTTTACGATGTACTTTGTAACAATAAATACAACTTAATAAATGTTAACCTTTACTCATTTTATGATGTTTAATTCTATAATAATCTAAAAACAGCTATATTTTTTCTTTAAGTATCTCTGTTGTCTTTCTTAATAAATATGTAGCGTTGTATTCCCCAATTATTTATTGTTTTCACAATTGATCAGTTACGCCGTTTAGTTTATTATGCCATTGTTCTTTTTTTCTTTCGCCTCTAATTCTACTTGCTCTTCCGTTTCTTTCTCATTCTGTCCTTTTTCTCCTTGCGCTCGTTATTCTGCCTTTACTTTTTTCCTTATCCTTCATCTCTTTATGTATTCAATTAATTGCACACGAACTGGTACTCATTTTTTGTGTGCATTATTTGTATGTCTCATCATTTTTTAGGCTCATGGTGATTCGAGAACTTTGATTTTTTATGGGGGGGGGTAGTTCTGTGATTCTCGCACAGAGGTACGATCTTACGTATACGTAAGCTCCCGGATTCTTGTCATTGACGTTTATGTCGTATTGATCATGTTTTATCTTGTAGTAATTTTTGTTTATCTTATGTTATGTACTATTTGTTGCTTTGTTGTATTATGTTTTTGTTGTCTTCTTGACTATGCTATTTCCATAGAATTTCATTATTTTATATTGTAAAACCTTTTTGTATTTCGGCTTTATGCTGCGATTGATGTTTTTATCTCAATAAACCATTTTGAATTTAATTTATTTATTACCATTATGATGGAGCCAACTTCTTTGTGACCCTGCGTCTCCCCTCGATCTCCTTGGATCTGCGCTCAGTGCTAATTAACATATCCTTTGTCGAAAATTTGACTTACAAGCTAGGGGCTTTTGTTCTTTTACTAGATATTATTATAAGCCATTCTACATCTTGAAATAGGGCCTATGTGCTTTTATAAAAACATAATCATCTACTAACTAAAGATTTATCCTCATGCCATTCACATGTCCAAGTCCCTTTTTGAAAGAAATGAGAATCATTGATGAGTATAAAGTTTTGATTTGATTTTATTGATTTCCGTTTCACAACCTAAGAATGACAAATATAACATGACAAGGTCGAAAATAAAATATATATAACATAATCTTAGACTTAAGGAACATGATTTAACAAATAAAAAGTTAACTTGAAGTTCTATTGCGTTCTATTGCGTTCTTACAAATTCAAATCAATTTGTTGTTTTTGCATCACTTTATTGTGCGAAAAGCAATAAAGGAACAGTGTAAGAATGACATGTACATTTACAGAACAAAAGAGAGCCCAGGAAATGGTCACATTATACTGACCATAATTCTTTATGGCTCAGTCGTCAACAGAGACCCTTTTCATTAAGCGTCCCAATAAGCGTTAAAAAGCTTCTTATGAATTATCTGATTGGCTAATAGTAAACTTGTTAAAGAAATTTTGCATTTGCAAGTATTAGAATGACAAGTATTTGTGAAACGGGGCCCAGATCAGTGTCATCATAATATTCTTATAAATTGAAATCAATTTGTTGTTTTTGCATCACTTTATTGTGCGAAAAGCAATAAAGGAACATTGTAAGAATGACAATACATGTACATTTACAGAACAAAAGAGAGCCCAGGACATGGTCACATTATACTGACCATAATTCTTTATGGCTCAGTCGTCAACAGAGACCCTTTTCATTAAGCGTCCCAATAAGCGTTAAAAAGCTTCTTATGAATTATCTGATTGGCTAATAGTAAACTTGTTAAAGAAATTTTGCATTTGCAAGTATTAGAATGACAAGTATTTGTGAAACGGGGCCCAGATCAGTGTCATCATAATATTCTTATAAATTGAAATCAATTTGTTGTTTTTGCATCACTTTATTGTGCGAAAAGCAATAAAGGAACATTGTAAGAATGACAATACATGTACATTTACAGAACAAAAGAGAGCCCAGGACATGGTCACATTATACTGACCATAATTCTTTATGGCTCAGTCGTCAACAGACTTCCAGGGACCCTTTTCACCAAACGTCCCAATATAAGCGTTAAAAAGCTTCTTATGAAATCCTTAAACTTGATAAAGAAATTTTGCATTATTTGCAAGTATTAGAATAACAAGTATTTGTGAAACGGGGCCCAGATCAGTGTCATCATATTGTCATGATGCACACTCATAGAGATATATACTTAATAATCATAAAAGGTATAGTAAATGCCGTAGAAATAAAATCATAGATTTTGAAAGGAGCATAGCTCTCAAAAATATATATACTTATATATACTAGTACACATCTCTATGTGCACACTGCTATACGATACTGTCACTGCATGCGCATGCATTATGCATGCGAATGACGCATGCGCATTCCGTTCTGTGATCTTTGGACACGGACATGGCGCTAAATTTTTAAGTGTAAACATACAGGTTTTCAGCCATAGTGACAACTAGAAGTTTACATGTAAGTAAATCGACGGAATAAATCATAATAAACTATAGCAGACGATGTCTGTTATTTTTGTTTAATGCATAGTTTTCCTTGCAGTTTCAATTTTTGCATTTTCACGTGTTTGACTTTTGTTTATTTTAATGCAGTCCCACGCGTATCTTTTTTCGTTATGAAAATTATTTCGTGATTTTCATTTACCACCACTCTAGGCGACACCGCAATACTTACCCGTGTTAAGAAACTGAGACTCCACTCACGCGCATTTGGGCAGCCCTAGCTTAGAACTAGGCTAAGCTTTCTTTCCGTAAAAAATCTTTATTCTTATGATTCAATAAATGTTAATGAATAAATTACTCTTAAATCGGTACTCACCGGTTCTTTTCTTGAATTTTCTACCAAATTCCCACGCTTCTGGCAACAATTCTGCCTACGATTCTGTCGCCATAGACAGCTGTTCATGCAACTCTATTTATAAATGGAGCGCCCCTTACGAGAGTTGTTAATGCCGCGGAGAAATCGTTAGGCATTTTTGCCTGTGATCAAGGCTTAGCTGTTCTATTTTTTTTCATATGTGTGAGATCGAAATCACAGCGAGTAAACACTCTTCCATATGGAAGAGTGTATACTCGCTGTGATATGATCCCGATAGGGAGGCGCAACACCCCCACCCACATGGGCGCAAATCCCAGGGCCGGGGGACATGTACCCCTGGGGCGTACCCCTCACCCAAAATAGTAGTAGCTATGTGCGAATACGGGGCATCGCGAGCGCTGGTTTTGGTGGCACGGTTTTCGCGCGGGTTTTGCTGCGAGTGGCATTGCCTCTGTCTGGGCGGCTCATTGAAAATGGGGTTTAATGCGCATGCGCACATAGTAGGTGCAATCTCGTGCCTTTTAACAGACAGCTGAAGATGCGCTCTTTCTGTACATATAAGTTTCAATGTGGAAACTCGCCTGTAAAGTGTGGATATCGGAGCTTGAAAGTTCATCAAATTTTTGGACGCGTAAATGTTCGAAATTTTTTTATGGTAAGTAAAACAAGAATCCGATTAGGTATACAATTTGACTGGAAATATATTTGAATTATCAAAAAATCCAAACTTACGCGATTCTGACGTTGCGCAGTCCAGATATAAGAGATGCCAGCTACCCTTGTCACAGCCGGTCTCTCGGCAGTCGAGCTGCCCGATGCGCCTGCGGTTGGCAGGGCGATGCTACCCTTGTCACAGCCGGTCTCTCGGCAGTCGAGCTGCCCGATGCGCCTGCGGTTGGCAGGGTGATGGGAGCGGTCGATAGTGAGTCGTTCATGCTGGATTGAACTAGATCGTAAATTGCTTACTTGATGATTATGTTGTGCCTTTTTTGGGAAATCTCTGTCATTATACCGTAGATAATTATTCTGATATTGATTTTAATACATACATTTGTCACAGAAAGATTTTATCATCCCAAGGTTATGTGACTCAAGTCAAGAGTCTAGGTGGTTGATTATCGTTTCATTTGGAAACTGGATTTGCTTTTGACAGTGGAATATCAATGTTGACTTTTCTAAAATTAAATTCATGGGTGGAAATCCCAGGGGGACACGTCCCCCTACCCAAAATAATAGGGGGACATGTAACAATAATACATTTTTTTTCTTTCTTTTTTGGTCAAACTTTTTTGGGTCAAAATGACCTTACAACAGTTTGGGGATAAACTTTTTTTTAACTTGTCAGAGTTGCCAGCATCCATAGGCGGCGAAAGCTGGGGGAAGTGTACCCCCCCGCCCTTAATTTGAGGTGGGGGACGATCCCCCCACCTCAATTTTTTTTTTTTGATAACCTTTTTTTTCCTTTTCTTTTTTTTTTTGCTTGTCAAATTTAGTTTTCTGCGTCCCCCTATAATTTTTGGTTGATAACCTTTGGTGTATTTTTTTGATTATCAAAATAATTTGGTGGTCCCCCCTAAAATTGTTGGCTTTAGCCGCCGATGCCAGCGTCCCCCTACCTTTGGGGCCAATTTCCGCCCATGATTAAAATGCAAAAAATTTGTTGTTTAATTTTTCACTCTCAGAGGAAATATTTCACTTCCACTATTGTCTATTTTTTTTTTCTATGTTATTCATTTTTTTTCTATTTTTATTATAATTATTATTTTTTTAAAGGAGGGGGGGGGGGGTTGTGTTCATAAGTTGAAATGGGGATGGGATTTGTATAAGTTTTTGTGTCACTTTTGTTCTCTTGTTTTGAGTGTTGGAGCTTTGATGCCTGTTTTTGTTGCCGTTCAGAGCTTTATTTATGTGCAGTGATTTCACGCTAGAATATGAACTTATTTTTCATTAAAAAAGGAGTGCTCGAACATGGCCTTTGTTGTAATCATACATATCTAAGAAATACATATATTATATTAGGAGTGGGCTATACATGGGTCAAAAATACTTTTTTTGTAATTTCAATACGGGAACAGTTTTTTTTTATTCCTTGTAATGTATCTCAACATGAAATGACAATATTTTTTGTCTTGGGTCCAATAAAAAAGTGTGCCGGGCCAAAATCCAAAATGGCCGCCAAAACCACCCAAAATCACAGTTTTGGCCGTAACTTCTTTGTTTGGTGGTCTTTTTCTTTGGTTTTGGTGTCTATTCATATGTATTTGGGGGCAGGCAATTTGTTTTTCATATAATTAGTACTTTTAAACCATTATTTGTATAGTTAAAAAGGTAATTATACCTAAATTTTTCAATTTTTATAGCCTTTTTTCAGCCAAAAAGTAGGTTTTATCGTCCTGGGATTTTTGGATATTAGATGGTACGAGGTCAACAATAGCAAGCAGCTTCATAGAGCTGTATCGCTTTTATTCCTGTACTATGGGTTTTACGGATATTTGTGAAATATATCTTAAATAAAAAAAAACGTTACTTATACAATGTACTGTACATACAATGTATTGCACTGCATAAATGCATTGGCCACCATGACAAGGCATGTATAAACTAGTGTTATGTACTTGTAGAAATGAGCTCTTAGGTTTAGAATTAGATGCCTCAGAAATTGAAGATATGTTTTGTCTCAGAAACTGAGGACATGTTTTGTCAAATATTCAAATTCAGGGGGCAGAGAAAGGTAATTATCCCCACATCATGGCATTTACACTGTAGATATTCTGGGCCTCGTTGCATAAAAATTGACCATTATGTTAACTTAATTATAACTTACATGGAATCCTTGGTTCTGATTGGCTGTTGATCAACATTACCATGATTATAAAGTTACCTGACCCCATAAACACAGGCCAGTTAGACATCACAACCAGGTAAAAAAAGCCTCCAAATGAAGAAGATATGCCTACATGTAGATATGTGATGTACATATATATGATATGTGATATTTTATGTGCAATTTACTATGCTGGTTTTATCATGTACATCAGCTGACAAGCAATCAAATTCACAATCTAATTTTAAACCTTAAAAGCTTATTTCTATGACACTATAGTACAGGCCTTGTCATATGTCATGATGGTCAATGCATGGAAATATGCAGTGTAGTATGTACAGTAACAATACATTGTATACTGTATAGCCCCTATGGATAATTCACATTTTTTTTTATTTAATAAGATATATTTCACAAATATCCGTAAAACCCATCGTAGAGGAATAAAAGCAATATAGCTCTATGAAGCTGCTTGCTATTGTTGACCCCGTACCATCTAATATCCAAGAACTCCAGGACGATAAAACCTACATGTATATTTGGCTGAAAAAAGGCTATAAAAATGGGAAAATTTAGGTATAATTACCTTTTAACTCTACAAATAATGGTTTAAAAGTGCTAATTATAGGAAAAACAAATTGCCTGCCCCCTAAAACATATGAATAGACACCAAAACCAGAGAAAAAGACCACCAAATAAAGAAGTTGTGGCCAAAACTGTGATTTTGGGGGATTTTGGCGGCCATTTGGGATTTTGGCCCGGCACACTTTTTTCTCGGACCCGAGACAAAAAATATTGTCATTTCATGTTGAGATAAGGTAAAAGGAACACAAAAAAACTGTTCCCACAGTAAAACCAAAAATCACCCATTTATAGCCCACTCCTAATTAAAGCTTAATTTTTATGTTTCCTTCTTGATACTTGAATTACATGCAATGCTACATCTTTACACAATCAGACTCTGCTGCTCATCCTTCCTAAAAAAAATTGGAATCGAATGCCCACGGTCTCCAAAATGAAAGCTACATTATCCATCTATAAACAAATTGTTGAAACAATAAAATACATAAAGAATTGGTGAAACAATCAAATACATCAGAAAAGCACACTTGTATTTTTATACCATACAAAGTACATGTACAAAAGGAATGATATTTTTCATTTGTAAAAAAAAAAGACCCCATACATACATGTACACAATACTAAAGTTGAAAAAGAGCTAATTGTAATTTATATCAGAAAAACAAAGAAATACATTAGAAATTACAAAAACAATACTTTAAACAAATTCATTTAGGAAATTATCTACATGATGCTGTTTTGATGCCAACTAAATTATATACAAATTATCTCTCATTATCACCTTCATTTGGCAAAAAAAGAGGCGAGTAATTGTAATTTGCATAATTAATTAGAATTAATTAAAAGAAATTATTTTACGCATAATAAGAAGAAAAATTACCAAGTGAAATGATTACACATCAATTGAGTTTTCTTTCACCTTTCCATTGATACCAAAATTACTTCAAAGGGCTCAAAAACAAAGAAGTTAGAGCCCGTTGAAGACTTGGGTTCAAAATGGTCACAAAATGGTCACAAAAATCGGTTATGCACTCCATTGACTTTACATTAAGACAATGACCACAAATTTGGATAAATATGCGCGACTTAAACTGGAATAACTTTATAATTTCTTGATGAAAATTTGAGTTCTTGGTATCATTTGAAAGGTCTTTTTAAGGGCTTTCAAATGATACCAAATTCATTGAGATTTGAGGATTTTCATTTTTTTTGTCACATACCTAATGGTAGGGGGCACATTATGAAATATCCCCCTACTATATATTTTTGGTCATTTCATTCAAAATCGAAATAAAACATTTGGAAGAGACGATCTTACTTTTGGGCACTCACACAACATGCGAGGTTAGTAATACTAACCTCGCACAACGCATGTGGTTTCATAGTGGACTTTGATGTTTTCATTCATCACACGAATGTGAGGGAATTAAAAACACCAAACGTTTCAGTATTTCTCCACTAATGATTTCTTTTTAATAGTTTTAGTTTAAAAAAAAAATGAAGTGGAAATTATTTATAAAACTGTTTTTATCGCTTACCTCCAAGTCTCAACCAGGATACTCCGATCCGTCCTTAATACTGCGGTGGAAAGTATGCAAACAACAATCGAAAAGCAATTTTTTGTATCGAACATTCTCAATTCAAGTCGTCAGCGCGTAATAGGAAATTGTACCAAAAATCAACAGGTTGAATCTCATGTATATACTTATTGGTAAAGTACGCCATCTTTTGACAAGATGATGATGAAAGTGGATTGAACGAGCAAGAAAATAATGCTGATCGCCTAGAATGCAGCTAGCTTGCAACACCGTAAACAAAGGTACGGTAGGCACTTAAGAACCAAGTTTGAAAGGACACTCGTAAAATTATGTCACTCTCGCGATGAATATTCATTAGATCCGGTTGTGCGTGTTCAATACAAACTCTCTGCATGCATGCACTCGGTGTGTATTGAACACGCACGACCACGATCTAATGAATATTCATCGGCGAGAGTGACATAATTTTACGAGTATCCTTTCAAACTTGGTTCTTAAGTGCCTACCGGCTTGGTGAATAATATCGCGCGCCCTCTTTAGGCAAAAGTTGATATCAACGCTGACCAAGAGGCATCTACGTGAAGATCACGAAAAATGCTCTTATTTTATTAAAACAAACAACAAAAAGAATTCAACAAACGGTCCATATGGTTCGGTAAGTATTATAGAAAAATCATAATTCATAGCTATGATGTAAAGTCATAGTTATTTTAGTAAAAATGGTGTGAAAGATTTGCGTGCACCAGGTGCATATGAATCCTTCACACACGAGACGATTTGAAACCATGAGTGACTTTTGGGATGCCCCCCTTTTTTTGCTTGTTTGCCTGTCAAATTTCTTTTGGTTAAGATGACCTTCTTTAGGGGGTGATAAACCTTCTTTTTTTGTTTGTTTGTCAAATTTTCCAGCCCCTGGTCCCCCTACCTTTGGGGAGAGATTTCCGCCCTTGCAAGTAGACATACTCTTGATATTGTTTGCGAATCTGCCGACGGGCGTCGGAGGCTGGGGGATGAGGAAAAGCGGCGCCGAGAACAAAAATAGAAGGGAAAAGAGGACAGAAAAAGTGAAAGAAAGAAAAATTAATGGAAAATAAAAGGGAAGAGAAAATAGGGAGAAATGTGATGGGTAAAAAAAATTGGGGAAAGAAGACAGAAAAAAGTGAACGAAAGAAAAATTAATGGAAAATAAAAGGGAGGAGAAAATAGGGAGAAATGTGATGGGTTACGTCGAGATTTATGTGCCCGTGCAAAAAGAAATGAGCAGAGGTTGAGATGTTGTCCGTTTGGGCAAATGCCTGTCTGTTTCTTGGACTGGCGCCCGTGTTGCAAAAATTATTACCGTAAGCTGATGGAATCACTGCTTCATACCGACAGTGACAGGATTTAGCGGTTGTAGGTATAAAAAGGGTGAGGAAAAGAAGACTTTGAAAACCTCACAACACGTACGAGCATAATAAAAAAAATGGAATAAGCGAGGACAAGTAGCTGAGGGACCCTCCCCCTCTCTCATTTATTCATCTATCAAACTCGCATATACAAGAACTTCTTACTAATCAAAATATTGCGAGCAAAAAGCACGAGCTGACATTTTTTTTAAATATTCAAAACTGATAGAGAGACGCATTTTAAACATTATTCATGAAACTTATTAATCATTCATTTCCAATCATTCGATTGCGACAAATGATCTGAGAATTTAGTGTTTTTAGGAATTCATTAAAAGCATAAAGTTGTATCTCAACATTAAAATATTGCAGGCGCAACGCATGAGCTAAAGCTTTATACAAAGATAATAAATGACATTTTAAGTATTTTTGGTAATCACGAAAAAGATTGATATTTCATGAAAGAAAGCTCAAATCCCGAGGAGGAATATTTTTATGAATTGACTTTAAAAGCCGGGGGCCACTTCCATTCACGAGTGGATACCATGAGCGATCATGGGGTCTCAAAAAGCACCCTAAACACGTAATTTCCTGATTCTGAAAATGCACCCCTTAACAAGTAATGACGTGTACCGTACCCTTGACAAGAATTGGAAACAAAACGATACTCTTTAAATATTCCCTGAAATGCACAAGTACAGGAATGTTTATTGTTACGGGTCCTTCGGTCTTCGGCTTTTTTACCTTTAATTGGCTTAGTATACGACCCCACCTAGCTTCTACACCTTGCGCAAATTGGACTCTAAACACGAAGTGTTGGGGAAAACAAGGACATCCTTTATAAAACATTTTAATCTTGTTTTATCATCCCCTCAAATTCGACCCTAAACACGTAATTTTCCTAGCGAAATAGATATACCCCTTTTTCATTATTTTTGTGTTTTTGACACCCTTATCACGTTACGTACGTAACGTGCCCTATAGTAAAAAAAGATTTTTTTTTTTGGTCGCGCATATGGTATCCACTCATGTAAGTGGCCCTCGGGCTTAAAAAACTGTGGAAGCCCCATTTAATATTTGATTATGGGATTATAAGTCGAATAAATAAAAGCTGAAAAAATAAAGTATTTTGTGTTCCTCTATCATAATTCTCTTTCTCTTTAGCACTAGTTCCCTTTTTTTTGGGGGGGGGTATTTTGGTTAAAAAAGCTATAGGAGAGAAAAAAAAATCATAATTTCTGGCTATAGTCGTTGAAGTGGTAGGGGCCCTGTTACACCCACAAATGTAATAATCGCCCACAAATGTAATAACGCCCACAAATGTAATAACACTTTACCCACAAATGTAATAACGCCCACAAATGTAATAACACTTTACCCACAAATGTAATAATTTTTGATCGCCCACAAATGTAATAACACTTTACCCACAAATGTAATAACGCCCACAAATGTAATAACACTTTACCCACAAATGTAATAATTTTTGATCGCCTACAAATGTAATAATGACTTTACCCACAAATGTAATAAATTTGAAGTGATTTTTGGCGAATTCGTTCTAAACTAATATCCTATAGTAATGCGTTCAAAGAGCACAAAAGTTCAAAGTCTTTTTTCCAGACCCGGTTAATGAAATATTACAGTACAAGTCCAAGTCTTTTTCCAGACCCGGTTTTTCAAAATTATAATATACGTCAAAAGTATTTTTACCAGACCCGGTTGTTTTAAAATTATAATATACGTCCAAAGTCTTTTTTCCAGACCCTGTTAATTCAAAAATTATAATGCAAGTCCAAAGTCTTTTTTTCAGACCCGGTCGTTTCAAAAGTTATAATATACGTCGGTGAGGGGTAAAGACAACACTCTAAGCCCAAGCATTTTAAGTGGGTTTAATTTTGAAGATTGGTCTCAGCTGTCATTTTTTTTCAATACTTCTTTATCTTTTAAATAACCGGGTCCAGACGAAAGACTAAGCATAATACTCGTGTTATTCCACAAGAATAAGAATATGAGTCTTGTTTTTCGGATTGTTTAAATCATTTTTAAATCACCGGGTCTGGAATAAAGACAGCGCTCTAAACATGTGCCTTTCTACATGCATGGTCTTAATTTGGAGGATTGTTGGTTCTTAGATTCGTTGTTGGGGGTTGAGTTTTATTGATTTTTTATTCCTGAAATAATTGTGTCTGGAGGAAAGTCGATCTTCGACAATCGGTCTTCATGTTGTTCCACAGTAATTAGATTATTGGGTATTCGTTTTAGAATATTTGTAAAAATTGTTTTATTTTTCAAATAGTAACCAAGTCTGGAGAAAGGATGTCTGCTTTACCCACGCGTTAGTATGGGTAGTAGTATTATCTAAAAAAAGACATATTTTTACTGGGTGAAACTTTGGAAATTTGGTCTTAGATTTGAAGTTTTTCAGTTACATTTTTTTAATGGCCGGGTCTGGAGGAAAGAGTACGTTTTAAAACTCGTGTTATTCCACGAGAATAAGAATATAAGGTCTTATGTTAGAAGATTTTTTTTCGTAACTGTTTTAGGTCTGGAATAAAGACAACACTCTAAACCTCTTTTAAAACAGGTTCTTAGGTTGAAGGTTTGTTTGGTCTTAGACTTTGACTTTTTTAATTCTTACTATTAGCGTTTTTTTAAAGAAAAAAATGGTCGGGCTGAAAGACTACGCTATATCCAGCATTAATAAGATTATGGGGTCTTTATACTGTTTTTAAACTGTTATTCATAATGTTTAAATAACAGGTAACCGGGTCTGGAGAAAAGACTACGCTTGATTCTCAATTTACTCTTAGTGCATATATTCACAATATACACCGTAAGTTGAAACAACAACAAAGACATTAATTTCACCAGTTTTAATTAACTGGGTGTGGAGAAAAGACTAAGCTCGATTCCCATTTTTTCCACAGGAATATCATTATCGTATCTTAGTTTGGACTTATATTATAAATTTTTAAATAACTGGGTCTGGAAAAAGACTTTGGACTTATTAAAGTTCTTGAAACAACCGGGTCTGGAAAAAAGACTTTGGATTTATATTATAATTTTTGAAACAACCGGGTCTGGAAAAAAGACTTTGGAGTTATATCACATTTTTTTAAACAACCGGGTCTGGAAAAAAAAGACTTTGGACTTTTATTACATTTTTTTAAACAACCGGGTCTGGAAAAAAGACTTTGGATTTATATTATAATTTTTGAAACAATCGGGTCTGGAAAAAAGACTTTGAACAAGTACTTTGATGTTTTATTATCCCGGTCTGAAAAAAAGACTTTGCACTTTTGTGCTATATGAACGTATAACTATAGGATTTTAGTTTAGAACGGATTCGCCAAAAATCCCTTCAAATTTATTACATTTGTGGGTAAAGTCATTATTACATTTGTGGGCGATCAAAAATTATTACATTTGTGGGTAAAGTGTTATTACATTTGTGGGCGTTATTACATTTGTGGGTAAAGTGTTATTACATTTGTGGGCGTTATTACATTTGTGGGCGTTATTACATTTGTGGGTGCAACAGACCCCCCCCCCCCCCCCCCCCGTTATGCATTACGCCAATATGGGACCAAATGATCCTTCATGTCCGGCGCGAAACTTATGCAATAAATTAAACTTTATTTTTTGAAAAATTTAAAGCTTGCGCTGTTAACTCCAATCGCTTTCACCTTAATTTGCGATGAAGAATGCTAGCGTTATGAAATATATCATTATCAACGTCTGGCGAAAAGAATAACCAACCGATCACCTGACGAGAAAGCGTATCACGTGATCTGCATAACAGCTTCGATCGCGAGTCAGAAGTGAAGAGCAACTGCCAAGAAAATCAGGAAAAAGTCGTCAAAATGTAAGTTTCCCTTAATATCTTTCATTTTATTTTTGTTGCAAACAATGTATTTACGATCCTTAATTATAATATTGGCCAAAGAAAGAAATAGAGCGCGTACTTGTGAAATAATATCGAAATGTCCTGTACTCAAAGATTTCTAACCCCGCAATTCCACTGATGTCGCCTATGAGGTCCATACATGTAATGTTTGGACCTCATTGGTACTAGGAGTGTTTACCACTTCACAGTCACACAGACTGAGTCTGACGAAGTGAGTTGTTTTGGCAAAGAATTAAGGGAAAGACTTCCATATGTCCCCTCCACTAATTTAAAAAAATAGTTCCTCAAAACCCCCTTCTGTCTTTCTCTTTTTTCTTCTTTTTTTTCTTCTTACTTCCGGTGGAAACTTAGATTCTACACATAGAATTCGAACCTCTCGCTGCAGAACGAAGCATCTCCAGTCTGTCGCCTTACTCACTGAGTTAGCAGGAATTGTTGCAAATCATGGTTTCATAACAAATATCAACCGATATTACGACTAGTCTACTCTTCAAGAGTATTGGGTATTTATTTTTCTGACTAAATAAACCGATCCCATTTAGGAATACCTACACACACTCAAATTTTTGATGGAATAAAGCCATATTTTGGTATGTATCCGACTTTTCCTTCTTAAATCTCTTAAATATATGTTAGATAATTCTTGATATACCTTCTCCTTATTTTTTTTTTTCAATTTTAGTGGAGGGGACATATGGAAGTCTTGCCGAATTAAGCAGAGATGCAATATTTTAGAAATGAAAAAATTCTTCATTTGACAGGAACAGGGTAAGGGGCCCCGGGCCGGGAGGGGGCACAGCAATAAACCCAAGGCTGAAGTGAAGGCCTGATTGCTAATGCTGCATGACAGCTGCCTTCATCATTCAATTTGGTTGAACAGCGATGTATCAAATTTTTGAGGCAGGAAAATGAAGCCAATTTAGGGGTATGTTGATGCACGCACTGCACCGCAAGTGCAACGATTTGCACTGAGATCAGGGGTATGCGTAGACAGCTGGCAGCCGCCTGCCTGTTCTGAGAAGTTTTTAATTTTAAACATTCTTATTTTTCGGCTCGCTATCGTGCAGCCACCATTACTAGGGGTTAACCATGAAAAATCCCCCCGATGGGGCTCATCGATTTTTGTCTTTATTTCATAAAAATATATAAAAATAAATGTACCAAAATAGAAATAATTCTGTTTTGACCTGAAATGCCCCCAAAATGGGGAAAATTAATGAAAGGGAAAAAAACAGTGACTTACTTCGGCTGTCGCGCAACTTCACTTCCCTGTTTTATCTGAACTTAATACATAAACATATGGCCATTGAGTCCCTGTACATATCGAGCTAGAACGGTGTCTTTATTTGGTGAGTGTAGCCAATGGAGTTCAGCGGAACAACCAACATAACAGAGACCGAAGCTTTTGGTCTAGGGTATTGCGTTGCATAAGATGCCCATGATCATGATGATGACACTTGACAGAGCAAAGTTCGTTTAAAGAAAAGTATCCAATGCAGAATTCTTCCCAAAATATCTAAAACAATATTTGTGAATGACAACAATAGATCTATGGTATGTTTGAAATTAAATGAAATGCATGAATCACGCAGAGTCGATAAAACGATTCTCGGTCAGCTCTTGGTCTCACACACTACAACCCCGTACACTCACTCTCCTGAAACGACAGGGATACTTGCCGGCCAACAAGTGCTATGCTAGCGGAGAGTACGTAACCTGCCTGAGATTTAGTTCGATCCAATAGCTCCAAATTGATGGGAATAGATATCATTCGTAATTTTCTCTGGATGGTCATTTGAATTGGTATTCTATGCTGATGTAGCGATTGTCAGGAAAGTTTGTGGAATATGAGTCCATGGACCTAGGAAGCAGGGTGGGGGGTGCTTCGAAGGGGTGCTGAAAACCCCCAAAGATTTTCCCAGTTGTCCCCTCACCTTATTTTTCTGAGTCGTCTCCTCACCTTATTGTCTCGCTTCCGTCCGTCACAAACCTGTAATGACACATAACTCCACAAAAGTTGCTTTTCAACCAAACTTGGATGGTAGATGGACTTGGGGGACCTGCATGTTATGCTGCAGTCAGAGGTCACATGATAAGGTCAAAGGTCATTTTCAGGTCAACGTTAAAGTTTACATGCAAGACTCTTTTATGACACCTAACTCCGCAACCGTAAGTCACTTTTCAACCAAACTTGGATGGTAGATGGACTTGGGGGATCTGCATGTTATGCTGCAGTCGGAGGTCACATGGTAAGGTCAAAGGTCATGCTGAGGTCAACGTTAAAGTTTACGTGCAAGGCTCTTATGACAAGTGTTAATCCATCCCAGTCATTTCACAATGAAGTTTGGATATAATTCTCTTGCGTGCCCTCGCAAATCACGATATTTCTGGTTATTTTCATAAGTGGGCGAGACACAAAATTGCTTTTGCCTTTTTTTATTTACTCTTCAACCTCTTAATTTTTCCTCTCTTTTCCCTTTATCTTTTTATTTTTTTGAATACCTTCCCCCCTTTTTATTATTTTCCATCTAGGCAGCACCCCCTGGAATTCTAGTTGGTTTGTCACATAGAAGAAAATGACCAACATCTTATGTTGAAACCCCTATTTTGGCTTATCAAATTTCTTGGCACCAAAACGACCTTCACTTTTTAATGAAACCTTTTTTTGGCTTCTCAATAGGCGGATCCAGGGGGGGGGGGAAGGGGCCCAGGACTCCCTATTGGCGGGGCAAAAAAATACGGGGGGAAGGCATTTTTAAAAAAGAAAAAAGGAGGGAAAGAGAGGAAAAAAGGAGAGGATGAAGAAGAGTGAACAAATTAAGGTGAGGGGACAACTTGGAAGATAAAATAAAAAACTTTTATGTCACTCCATAAAGTTTTTGCTTTTGCTTCGCGCTTGCATTGCATATTTGATGAGATAGGGCTACATGTACATGAGATTCTTCCTCAATAGGCTGATATGGAGCTTGAAATATCAAGAAAATGTGAAGATATTGCTAAGCATAACTTAAAGGAATCACTCAAAATATGCAAGGAAACTTGGAGCCAACTCACACATTGACTATTTGAGCACCATCTAGCGCCCATGGGAGTACCTACCTGGGCTGGGCCGGCTTCTTTAAGCCAGAAGGCTCCTAGAGATTAATTCATTTACTACGTATGTGAATCTGTACGGAGCCAGGGACGGCATGCCATGGCAGTACACGCATCATCATTTTTCCAACGATTAAAAGCTCTCGAATCAAAATCACAACTTTTCTGAAGGGTTTTGAGCCCAAACTCATGTCAATGGACTACAATATCCTCTTAACCCTTTTGGCCCAAATTTTTATGGTTTTAAAACAAAATTACATGCGCAATTCACAAAAACATAAGAAGATGAGCATTTACTCATATATGTTATTGTCGCCATCTTGTCTTCTTTGTTATTGTAGCCTAGCTATCAGATGCTTCTTGACTGCGGCAACATCATGAGTGGTGCTAGATAAAAAATGTGTGCATTTGCCAATAAATATCATGAGTACCACAGCTTGATAAATATTTACACATTGTTTACACATTATTGTGAAAACATATTTTTTAATGAAATCAAGTTGAAAGAAGTAGACCTCTAGATAAGGCTTTTAATGCCAAACCACTAATGCATTATTAGAGCCCAGAGGTTGATTTTTTTTAAATGTAAATTTATCTTCACATTCATTAACAGATTGCAGACTTTGATGACCGTACTACAATGGCTGCGAGTGTGGAAGCACTGCAAAGTCCACCCAGGAAGAGAGCGAGGTTATCACTGAAGCTTGTGAGAAAAGACCAACAGACCAGCAAGGTCAGCGCACCTCTTAGTGAAGAACAAGAAGAGACCAGAGATGAACAACCAAAGTAGGCTCCCAAATTATTGTTTTGAAAAGGGACAAATTGAAGCTTTTCGACACGCACTCATCGGAGTAAAATTGCATGAATGATTAGAACGCTAAAGCGAAACTACATGCTCGAGGCAGCGTATATCCAGCTAACAGACCCTTTCTGTGCCGCCTGAAGGAGTTTGTAAGAACCCTAACATTATTTTAATTGCTTCACTTCAATTTACGGCAGTTACTAAGATTATATTGTTTACCTTGACAACCAATCACAGCTCGCCGTTTAGTGTCCTTTGTCTCTTTTGGTTCTATTGTATATTGTTTTGCTCTAGTGTTCTAGTCATTCATGCAATTTTACTCCGATGAGTGCATGGCGAAAGCTTCAAGATGTCCGTTTTTAAGGCTATTTTACAAAATTATTTTTCCGTGTCTTAGTTGTCTGAATATTTTGCAGGATAATTTTTAAGGCTATTTTACAAAATTATTGTTTCCATGTCTTAGTTATCTGAATATTTTGCAGGAGAGACAGTAAAAGGAAATGATTGAATTATTATTCATGTTTGTGATATTACTTGGGTGGTGGATGTTTTAAAGTGGGGAGATAATTGGAAAGATATTGCTGTTATAACACTCCATAGGATTGTCAACTTGGGTGGCAATTCTTTTTATCTGAGGAAAGGGGTGTGGTGGGGGGGGAATGTTGCTGCCATATTATCGTAGGTCTATCAATCAGACTGCCTTTCCATTCAGATGAAATAGATGCTTCACTTTTTAGAGAGATAACTGGGATCTGGAAAGGTCATCACCTGATATTTACCAGTATTGATAAAGAAATCAGTGAACGGCATACTGATGTCTCCTATTAATAGACTGAATATTAAAAAAAAAACAATATCAATATTTGATTTTTTCCTACTATAAAAGTGACATGAAAGGTCATGTCTCTTTTAGCGTGATGATTATTTGTTTTTCTGCAATTTATTTTCACCTTAAATTTGTTTGTTTGCATTTATAACTGCGTTCAAAAACACAATACAAAAATATTTACAATAATAATTCACAATATAAACAATGTCATATTACATAATAAATACAAATAAGGATGTGAGTATAAATTAATCTTTTATAAATGTAAACAAATATATATATATATATATATATATATATATATATATATATATATATATATATGTATATATATATATATATATATATATATATATATATATAGATAGATAGATAGATAGATAGATAGATAGATAGATCACGATCCTACAGATGACCATCAGCTAGATGTGAAGGAAACTGTTACATCTCTCATTGACAGCCAGAAGCTACCCAAGGAAGCCAAGCATCTCCTTCAGAGGAATCCCAAATCCGCCATTTTTTATATGCTTCCTAAAATACACAAGGTGGGATATCCTGGGCGCCCGATTGTTTCTACGATAAACTGTCCCACTGAGCTCATCAGTGAGTATTTGGATAGTATCTTCTCTCCTATTGTGAAGGGCCTTCCGACCTACGTAAGAGACTCGTCAGAGATGATCCGGACTCTTGAGACGATCACACTCCCAGAGCATGGAGAGAAGTTTCTTTTCACTTTAGATGTCAAGTCTTTCTATACCATCATCCCCCAATCAGATGGCCTCAATGCTATTCGTTTCTTTCTACGGAGTCATCAATCAGCTAACAGACCTGACGAGGACACTATAGTGCGCTTGACTGACCTCGTTCTCACACGTTCATCATTCAGCTTCAATGGTAAATACTACAAACAGAAGGGCGTGAAGATGGGTACTAAGATGGGACCTTTTTATGCTTGCCTGTTCATGGGATACATCGAAAGCAGGTTCTTGTCCAATTACGAAGGGCCCAAACCTCTGCTTCTGCGAAGATATATTGATGATTATCTTGGAATCACAGTGTCATCCAAGGATGAAGTTATGGAATTCATTGACAGACTTGGCAACATGCATCCTTCAGTTCAACTTACCAACGAAGTGTCAGACGCCAGTGTGGCTTTCTTGGACCTCAAAGTCACAATCGAAGGCTCGGGTATCACCACGTCAGTGCATTACAAGCCTTCTGATTCCCATGCTTACCTGAACTACGCATCTTCACATCCTCCTGCATGCAAGAATTCCATTCCCTTCTCTCAACTTTCTCGCATCCGTCGTATTTGTTCAGAGGAAGATGACTACAACCAACGAGCAGATGAAATGCAACATTTCTTCAAGCAACGAGGATACCCGGATGAGATCCTGACTAAGGCAGCTAAGAGAGTTGATACATCAACACGTGCGGATTTCCTTCGGCCCAAGCAGCAGAAGCAGGTTTCAGGAAGGATTCCGTTAGTCGTCACTTACCATCCCACTAGTGAACGCCTTGCCAAGTCTGTGAGGGATAACTTTCACATCTTAACTGAGCATCCTGCAACTACAGAAATTTTTTCCGAACCCCTTCTGACTTCGTTCCGGAAGGACAAGAACCTACGCCAGCTCCTCGTGAAATCCGAGCTAATTCCAATCAATGCTGCATGTGGTGTCGGAAGCAAACCATGCAGTAGACCTCGCTGCAACACGTGTGGGGTCATTTCTTCAGTGACAGAGATATCCGGACCAAAGGGTACTTGGCATATCCACGGCTCTTTTACATGTGTCACCAACGATTGCATATATTGCATCTACTGCTCCAAGTGCAAGGAGATCTACATCGGAGAAACGAAGAGGAGGCTAGCTGACAGAGTGACCGAACATCTTCGCTCCATCAGGATCAAGTCAGCAGGGTTGCCGGTAGCCCATCATTTTACCCAACCGGACCATAACATCGGGTACTTCAAGGTGTGCGTTCTTCTGGCTGGTTTTCATTCAGATGGGATAAGGAAAGAGAAGGAGGAACGCCTCATCCACTCACTCGGCTCTCTCCAACCTTATGGAATGAATGCGTCTTTCCATTCTTTTCCCATGGTGTGATTTTCTTTTCTCCACCCTCCCTCTCTCTCTCTCTATCTCTTGCTTCCCTTTCTTGTTTTCTTCCTTTCTTTCTGTTGTCCTTCCCTTTTTCTTCTCTTTCTTTCTCCCCAGCTGTCCTCTATTTCTGCCCCTTCTCTCCCTCTTTTTTTTTTCTTCTAGTCGGTTTTCTTTTTCCGTTTTCTCTTCCTTTTGTCTCCCCGGCTTCCTTCTTTTTCTTCCCTTCCCCTTTCTTTCTTTTTTCTTTTTTTTCTCTCTCTCTTTTCTTTTGTACTGATGGGCTTCGCGTCTTACCTCTTAGTGCGTTGTTTTTTACGCTTTGTGTTTAGCGCACTGCATTTCTTGGTGTTGTTGACTAATAAATTCATCATTTCCTGATGAAGCCCTATGGGCGAAAATTTGATCAACTTTTCTATCTACGGTTGTTTTTATTAACATTGTATTTTGCTTATTACTACCACAACCGACGCAGGACCTTCATTTTTATTCCTATATATATATATATATATAATGTAATAAATGAACGCAGGAGACCGCCATCGTGAGCGGTTAGGCTTGAATTGATGGCGGCCTCATAAAATACTCATAAATACTAATCAGTAATAAGGAATCATACCTTATACATGTAGGGGTGAATCTGCCCAGGTTGAGGGACCAAAGAAATAATTTGTTAGACTTTGTTGAAATTCAACTGAACAGGCAGATAACGCATAGTTTGCATAATCTATTCTAAAAATTTCTTCAAATTGGGCAATTTATTTGACTTATGTAAGGTTAACTCATGCATACTCCACTTAATATGATTTTTTTTATTATATCCCTTTTCCAGCCTCTAAAGACTGCATCACTGATGAAACGCATGGGCTGTTTCACAAAGATTTAAGTATGAATTAGAGTCGCACTTATATGTCAAGTTGTGCATGGTATGAAAGGCATGACTGCATAAGTCAGACCGTGCGAAGAGGACGCACACTACTGCGTTTTGATCAATTAGATTGCGCGTTGCATTTTACATACATGTTGGCATTTTAGTGCGATTTAAGTCATACTTAAATCTATGTGTAACACCCCCCCCCCCGTATCAAATTATTTGTGTTATCTAAAATTGATTACAATATTTTGTAAGTGCAAACATGCTTTCATTGTAAATTAATTTGATTGTTATTACCCCCCCCAAAAAAAAATAATAATGATAATAAAATAAATGAATAAGTTTTCAGTGGCAAACTTCATTGACTTTTTAATACGGATTTTCCCCAGTTATGTTTGTGCACATCCTTATCTGTGCATATTTTATGTCATGCACATTGACATCACAAGAAGTGCACAATTGAGAAATCCGCTCCAAGTGTCGGCTGAGTTTTCCAGTCATTGTCACAAATTTGGTGAAAATGACATGGATTTCATTTTAACTATGGAACGTCCTCAATTATCGTTATCTTGATTTCTTTACAGATATGAAGCAACCGATGGTGTAGCACCTACTTACAGTGAACCGCCATCGTCCACCATTCCAAGCGAGTATATGATAAGCGTAGCTCCGTATACCGGTCTGCATAACCTGGGCAACACCTGCTATCTCAACAGTGTGCTACAAGTTCTAAGGTAGCGTCTCATGAAGTTGCTTATAAAGGCCACATTCAAATTTAAAGCAGATACGAACCAATAGCGCCATCTTGAGTCCTCAACTACTCGTACCTGTCCAGTTTCCTGACCCATAATGCTAGTGTACTGTAGTCTAGTAATATAGACCCATTTAAATGATATCATGCTAATCAATTATTACTCAATGCATTTACATGTATTCTGCAATAATCATATTACCAAGTAGCAGAACAATTACTTTTTTCCTCTCAAAACATTTTAGTTTCTCCATACAAATACAATTATATGTCAATTTATTCTCTGTAGTTTAGGTAGATACCTGAGAATGTATTATGTCAAGACCCTTTTATTTATAACACACAGTTAATGAGAGACCATACACAGTTCACTCCCCCTTTAAAGGTCAAGTCCACCTCAGAAAAATGTTGATTTGAATCAATAGAGAAAAAACAGACTAGCACAATGCTGAAGATTTCATCAAAATCGGATGTAAAATATGAAAGTTATGACATTTCAAAGTTTCGCTTATTTTTAACAAAATAGTTATATGAACGAGCCAGTTACATCCAAATGAGAGAGTCGATGATGTCACTCACTCACTATTTCTTTCTTTTTTTTGTTGTTTGAATTGTACAATATTTCAATTTTTACGAATTTGACGATTATGACCTCCTTGCCTGAAGCACAAAATGTTGAAATAATGGAATTCCACGTGTTCAGGGAGGAATGAAACTTAATTTCACATGACAACGACGAGAAAGTCAAGATATTTCATATTTCAAACAATAAAAAACAAAAGAAATAGTGAGTGAATGACATCATCGACTCTCTCATTTGGATGTAGCTGGCTCGTTCATATAACTTTTTTTGTGAAATGAAGCAAAATTTTGAAATGTCATAACTTTCTTATTTTACATCCGATTTTGATGAAATTTTCAGTGTTATGCTTGTTGAATTTTTGTTTTTTATTCAAATCAAGTTTTTGTTGGGATGGACTTGTCCTTTAAAACAACCTGAAAACGTCAATTCAAATGGGTGTTGTTGAAGGGAATTTAAGCAGAATGAAGAGTTTGAAAGAAGAAAAAACAATAAAAGGTTGAAGGAAGAAGATACAAGCTCTGCTTAATACCTTTTGTACGATGGTAGCAATTTTATTTGACCTGTAATAGGGAGGGGGGCACAAGGTCAGAAGCAAAAACCTTGCTAAAAAATAAGGCACCTTTAAGATGGACCTTTGTATATATACATCCTTGATTAAAAAAAAACTGACCCGCTTCGTGCAAATGTAGAAATTTAAATGAAAATTGAGGGAATTTTATTGTAACAGTTTTTTGCAAATCAAACAGATGTTGGGAAGTGAGAATGTGATCTGAATCTCTCTTTCTCTTCTCTGTGTTAACAAAATATAATGTAATCTCTAAGGTTCACCATGTTTAATTGAAAAAGGGAAATGAAATACAGGCAGAAATTTGAAATGGAAAGACAAGAAAGGATGCTATAGATTTCCTCATTTGCATCCTTTCTTGTCTTTCAATTTCAATTTTTTTACCTATGTTTATTTTCCCTTCTTCATATTACACATGGTGAACGGTAAACCTTCTCCACATTAATGTAATCTCTGTTTTTATGGTGTATCTCATCATGAATCTGTTGGCAGAGATGTCTGCCAAAACATAAAGATTTAAACTAGAGGGGGGGATGAATGAATCAAGATTTACATACAGTACTTCCCCCGCCCTCACACTACCCAGATTGCTGTTGAAACTTTATGATTTTCTTTTTCTACTTGCAATCAAATCTGTTAGAGTGTATACTAAATGCTGATTAAGTTAATACTTGTGATGTTTCCATTTGATGGTTTGGCAGGTATTGTCCAAGCTTTAGCGAGAATCTGGCGAGACTTTCCGGGTTGGTTTCTGACAAACTCAAGAAGAATGATGAAGAAGAAAAGGACGATACTGCTGTTGAGGATGAGAGGAGTAGGCGGAGAAGAGTTGAGTTCTTAGGACAGCTTAAATTGGTTCAAGCAATGAATAAAGTGAGTTTTAGATCATCTCTATTTCTGTTTGTGTTGCCTCCCAGTGAAAAACTGCAATCAGTAGTCCAAGTAAATTTTCTTTTGGGTGTGATTTAAAAGTATAGATCCTACTTTAAAGTGATGCATAGGTTGCCAAAATTGATCTTGCAAATCAATTTCACTACATGATTCAGGGAGAAGAATTTTCAGGACAGATTCAGAAACTCAGGTTTGAAGTTTGACATCCACTCAGGCATGAGATTCCATACTGTGCCCCCTCAAAAACAAAAAAAGATTCCTCAAACCTCTCCTTTTTAAAGAGAAGTGTTTCAAGAATTTTCTTTAATCATTAAAATTTGATTTTTGCTTTTCAATTTTTGTAGAAAGTTGTAAAGATCTTTGAATTGATAGTCCTAGTTGTAAAGTGTTCTCTTCTTTTTTTCTTTTTTTTTGTCAGTTGTTCAACACCATGTCTGAGAAGGAGCAATCTTACTTGAAGCAGATGATGCCAGCTGGTCAGGAATTAGCTATGTATCCTGAAGAAATCTTGGAAGCTATCAGGTATTCATAAACAAATGCATATCATATTTTAACCTCTATAATAAAAATATTATAGGGTATTTGCCTGGCACACATATCCACCTTTTTAGGTGCTTAAGGTGCTCCTATATTACCCTGGTTGAACTAGGCTACCGACTCCGGTGCTTATAGCTTTTGAGAATTACTCTCTTGACGATCCCTGTTGACCTGATCTTGATTGAGTGCAGCACATTGTTAATCAATTTCTTGCTGAGGGAAATATATGCCATTGCTTGGATTCAAACCCATGTCCCACTGTTTCAAAGTCCAGAGACTAATCCACTAAGCCAAAATGCTCCACACTGCTTCAGCAATAAATAATCTTTTAAGAAACTGTGCAAATTGCATTCCTGCCTGCCTGCTATATTTCCTAGCATCCATCATGAATTATTTCCATCCCCTTTTCCGGTTAAGCTTTCATGCAATACCTTTTTAAACCTAAGTATGAGAATTTGCATGTACTTGTACCCTTCATGAATGTTGGTATTTAACAGCCGTGCAGTTTTTTTGTCTCACCTGCGAAGCAAAGTGAGACTATAGGCGCCGCTTTTCCGACGGCGGCGGCGTCAACATCAAATCTTAACCTGAGGTTAAGTTTTTGAAATGATGTCATAACTTAGAAAGTATATGGACCTAGTTAATAAAACTTGGCCATAAGGTTAATCAAGTATTACTGAACATCCTATTAGAGTTTCATGTCACATGACCAAGGTCAAAGGTCATTTAGGGTCAATGAACTTAGACCATGTTGGAGGAATCAACATCGAAATCTTAACCTGAGGTTAAGTTTTTGAAATTTCATCATAACTTAGAAAATATATGGACCTAGTTCATGAAACTTGGACATAAGGTTAATCAAGTATCACTGAACATCCTGCATGAGTTTCACGTCACATGACCAAGGTCAAAGGTCATTTAGGGTCAATGAACTTTGGCCGAATTGGGGATATCTGTTGAATTCCCATCATAACTTTGAAAGTTTATGGATCTGATTCATGAAACTTGGACACAATAGTAATCAAGCATCACTGAAAGTTTTGTGCAAGTTTCAGGTCTCATGATTTAGGTCAAAGGTCATTTAGGGTCAATGAACTTTGGCCGAATCGGGGGTATCTGTTGAATTACCATCATAACTTTGAAAGTTTATTGGTCTAGTTCATTAAAGTTGGACATTAGAGTAATCAAGTATCACTGAACATCCTGTGCACGTTTCAGGTCACATGACCAAGGTCAAAGGTCAATGGACTTTGGCCGAATTGGGTGTATCTGTTGAATTACCATCATAACTTTGAAAGTTTATGGATCTGATTCATGAAACTTGTACATAAGAGTAATCAAGTATCACTGAACATCCTGTTCGAGTTTCAGGTCACATGATCAAGGTCATGTAAGGTCAATGAACTTTGGCCATGTTGGGGTTTTTGTCTCACCTGCGAAGCAGAGTGAGACTATAGGCGCCGCTTTTCCGACGGCGGCGGCGTCAACATCAAATCTTAACCTGAGGTTAAGTTTTTGAAATGACGTCATAACTTGGAAAGTATATGGACCTAGTTAATAAAACTTGGCCATAAGGTTAATCAAGTATTACTGAACATCCTATTAGAGTTTCATGTCACATGACCAAGGTCAAAGGTCATTTAGGGTCAATGAACTTAGACCATGTTGGAGGAATCAACATCGAAATCTTAACCTGAGGTTAAGTTTTTGAAATGTCATCATAACTTAGAAAATATATGGACCTAGTTCATGAAACTTGGACATAAGGTTAATCAAGTATCACTGAACATCCTGCATGAGTTTCACGTCACATGACCAAGGTCAAAGGTCATTTAGGGTCAATGAACTTTGGCCGAATTGGGGATATCTGTTGAATTCCCATCATAACTTTGAAAGTTTATGGATCTGATTCATGAAACTTGGACATAATAGTAATCAAGCATCACTGAACATTTTGTGCAAGTTTCAGGTCTCATGATTAAGGTCAAAGGTCATTTAGGGTCAATGAACTTTGGCCGAATCAGGGGTATCTGTTGAATTACCATCATAACTTTGAAAGTTTATTGGTCTAGTTCATTAAACTTGGACATTAGAGTAATCAAGTATCACTGAACATCCTGTGCACGTTTCAGGTCACATGACCAAGGTCAAAGGTCAATGGACTTTGGCCGAATTGGGTGTATCTGTTGAATTACCATCATAACTTTGAAAGTTTATGGATCTGATTCATGAAACTTGTACATAAGAGTAATCAAGTATCACTGAACATCCTGTTCGAGTTTCAGGTCACATGATCAAGGTCAAAGGTCATGTAAGGTCAATGAACTTTGGCCATGTTGGGGTTTTTGTTGAATAACCATCATATCTCTAAGTTAATTGGTCTAGTTCATAAAAAGTGGACATAAGAGTGTATCACTGAACATCTTGTGCGAGTTAGAGTAGTATTCAAAGTCAGCACTGCTGCTATATTGAACCGCGTGATGCAGGTGAGACGGCCAGAGGCATTCCACTTGTTGTTCTTTCATTTACCACTTGTGGGATGAAACACCCTACCAGCACTTGCTGTTTTTCATAGGGGTCCATTTATTCGGACAAGAAAAGTGAAGTATTAAAGATTAAGTCCATTTCGTTTCTTGTGAAAATTAAATGCAGGAAAGACAACAAGCACCTGCAAGACGAACAAGAAGGCCAATGCAGCGACGGTGAACTGTGGCTGCACGCGCGCACCAAGAATACAACCCGCGCAATGTAACAGTGCTGCATAGGTTCTGACATTTTCTCACCAGTCACGACATTTGATGCATACAATGTTGCAATAGCAAGTTTTCATAATTGCAACAGGGATGGATTCTACAGTGTGTGCCTATCAGAATCACAATCAACAACTGAGAGGTCTCTAACGATAATTGGTGAACAGGGACAGTTGGTCGTTGTAAGTTCCGGAGCTATAAAAAACTTGCTAATGTGTTGTTTGTCTAGAGTCACAGGCCCGTATTCTCAAGTCGGGTTTAAGTTAAACTCGGGTTTAAAGTTGTGGTTTAAGTATTGGAAGCCAAACGTATCAAATTTTTAATTAAGTTGTATGTTTCTTATGTTTCCTGTGCTCTTTCCTGATTCATCGATGGTGAAGCCAATATTTTTTTTAGACTTCCTAGACAATTATGAATGATTTAAGAGCCAAATGAGCTGAAGTATGATGTCTCTACTGTTAGTGATTTGTGTGACAATTGGCTCGCCATACTTAAACCACAACTTTAAACCCGACTTCAGAATACGGGCCACAGACAACACTGCTGTTTGGGTTCACCAATTTTCTCCAACGACTGCTTTGTTATGAAGGGCGTATGACAAAAGATTCTCTATGTTCCATTAAATGTTAAAATAGTGGTTGCAAAATCTCCCTAATATTATTCATAGTATTGATCGTATCGATCAGATTTTTATAAAATGGGTCAGCCGAATTAAGGATGGACTGATAAAAAATTTTCTTTCAGAACAAAAAATGGGAACACACATACTGACAAATAAAGATATTGAAAACACTAGTTTTAAAGTTCCTGTTGAACCGATAAGAATTCTCAAGCCGTTCGTATCATAATCAAAATGTTCATCTTGAGAATATTTCAGCAGCCTTTGACCATGGTTTAATAGACAAAGCTTGATAAGGAATTCACAATGCAGTCTTGTCATTCTTGCAAATTGATGTTTAGGTTTAGAAAATGGGATGGTTAGGTTTATTTGACTGATGTAGTGTAGCGTGCATTATCATTGTGGGTATTTCAAGCTTTATGTCCTACCAAAAGCCCTGAGCTCAGCAACTTTGTTGCAAGTGCAGGTCGACATATTGCTGCTTTCTATCGGCCAATGGCAACATTAGCAGGAGTCTTAATTGTCCAATGGATTTAGCTGTTACAAGGTATTTTACCTTCTCTTTTGAGGAATAGTGCTATGTTTAAGGAAATTTTTAATGATTAATTAGGTTGGACTTGATGAATTGAGAACATTCATTAGTATTTTGAAGAATAATTGCATTGATGATCATCCTGGGCCCCATTATGAAATCTTTGATTTTGATTAGCTGTTCAGCGTTGTTTCCATGGTAGTTACCACTGGGTGGCAAAGATACCATAATAGTAACTATCATGGTTTTTTTCCTACAAGTTGTCGGATCGGACAGCCTTCCTTGATATTGCTTGGCTGAGAAGTACAGTTCCTCCAGTAAATGCCAGAAGAAAAATAATACTTTGAACACTTTTCAGGAAGCTCCAATTGTACCCATTGCTCCCTTAATCTGAACAAAGTGGTGATAGATCACATACTGTACTGTACAACTAGGAATGGACATACAACTTTAGTCCGACTGGACTCTTGTTGAATGGATAAATTTTATCTCTTATAATTTTGACTAAACATTTTACGTGCCTTCCTGTTTCTGTTCCTGTCATAAGTTACGCCTTGATATTGCAGTGTCTAATCAAATGCATTTTTTTTTAGTGATTTTTTATAGAGAAAGAATACAGTTTGTTTGAATTGCCATTACTGATGTTTCCAACCTGTGTTCAAGGGGTGTAGGGACAATAAGTCTTAAAATACGCTTTTATTTTTTTAGGGAATTGAACTCAATGTTCAAAGGCTATCTACAGCATGATGCCCAGGAGCTTCTCTGTTGCATCCTCAGTAACGTCCAAGAGGCTTGCCAGCGACTTGGTGACCTCCAGGAGAACAAAGAGAACCAGACCAATCAGACTGCTGTCATGGATGTACCTTCGGGAACCTGCCTGAAAGCTGTGAGGAAGCTTGACATGGGCGGAGCTGGTGATGGTTCGACGGAGAAAGAGTCTGGAAGACTGTTGGGAGGAGGTAGACCCCTCGGTGGAGGTAGGCCTAGGAGTGAAAAGACATTGAGTGAAAAGAAGTTGGATTATAAAGGGCTTGGTAATGATACTCTTGTGACTCACCAGGACAACGGCATTGGTGATCATCCTAATGGGTATAGTGATGGAAATGTTGAACACATTAAACTATGCAATGGTAACATCACAGGCACTCTGAAAAAGTCTGAGACAATCAACGGGGTGGTCGTGGGTCACCACGGAGGGATTTCCCCAAGTAATGACTCTGTGCGGAGACGAGGGGGGAGGAAGAGCGCCTTGACCAACGGACACTTATCAGGGATAGAGTGCAATGGGATGAATGGTAGCCTTCCGGAGACGAACGGATCGGGAGACGGCGGAAGCTGTAAGAAGAAGCGTCTTGGGATCGGTCGCCTTGCATTGCAGCAATATTCCCTGGGCAAGTTTGGCATCGTCAAGAAAGACAAAGCACCACCGGTTGAACAGCGTACACCATATGATGCATCTCACCATCATGGTGCTGACTTTGATTTGGCCGAGGCTTCGAAGGAAGCGCCTGAAGTTGGAACATTTGCTTCCAGGAATGTGACCGCTAATAACTCCAATGACCCTGATAAGTCTGTGGATACACCCAAAGCTTCTCCGAAAGTGGAGGATGATTCGGAGACAGTCGAAAGACTGCAAGGAGAGCATTCACCACCAGCCACCCAAGACAAGGAAACGTCGACAAAGCTGGAAGAATGTACCGTCCCCGAGCCACCAACGACCAACTGCGCCCAAACAGCAGTGGTGGAAGGAGTTGGAGACCAGGGTGGGGCAGTGGAGAGTGCAGGTGTTGCGCCTTTGCTGGGTGAGATGAAAGTGATTGAGAGGCTCTTTCAGGGTACCCTGGTACTCCAGACACGCTGCCTGGAGTGTGAATCCTGTTCGGAGAAGAGGGAAGATTTCCAGGATGTCAGCGTTCCAGTTCAGAGTATCCCTGCCTTCACCAGTGAAGAAGAGCAAGGAGAACATGCCCCAGGTAAGGCCCCTAAGGCCATGGATGCCATAGTAATTGGCCTAACTAACCCTCTTATTGGAAATTTCTGGTGCCCTTTTTTTTTCCCCCTTATGTGCTGTAATAAATAATTATGCCCTATTAAAAATATTGCCTTGCCCTGAAAATTTTAGGCCTTTCTGTAAGATTTGTATGATGTCAATTGATTTATGTTTAAAGTCAGTAAATGCTGGTTTCAAAAAAAACAAATTAGTATGTAATTAGATTTTTTTACATTAAAAAAAGGATATTTCCTATGCTTTACGATTTATTATTATATAATTCCAAGAATATATATTCAAAGTATTTGAATGTCCTATCATACATGCTCCATTTCTCTCGTTTCTGTTGATTTCTGGAATGAATTTTAATCAGTACAAAAAATATATGGGATGTTTCTTGTTATGCTTTATAAAGACTTATTAAATGATTCTCAGAATAACTCTTTGCCATCGAACCCCTTGGTGCTTTATCAGCTCTTCTGTTTGTTTTTTTTTCTTTAATCTAAATGTTAACCCTCATAACCTATGTCTAAGCTATGCCATAGATTTTTAACCATATTCCCTCCCCAAATTGATAAGTTACTTATATTTTTTGATGTTTTTTGAGACTTTGCAAATTGATTATCAGAGTAAACTCTACGTCATCAAACCCTGTGTGCTTCATCAGCTCGTCCGATTGGTCTGTTTTCTTGAATCTAGATGTCAACCCTCGTAACCTGTCTCTGGGCTGGGCGTTGTCCGAGTTCACCAGTGTTGAGAGACTGACGGATGATAACAAGTACTTCTGTGAGCATTGTTTTCATCTGACCGAAGCCGAGAGATCTGTTCTCTTTGGGAGGCTACCCGGTGTGCTTATCATCCAGTTGAAGAGGTTCAGTGCTTTCATTAACTGGTACGTTTGGCTCTAAAGCCTGGCTAACACCTTTGCGTGTTTAGTTTGGATTTCGCTGTGTCTCGCCCGATAGCATGCAATGTCACTATGCACACTAAAGGCCATCGCACACCTTACGACCCGACTGGTCTGTGTTTGGCTTGCGACTGAGTGAGGGGAGATGAATCGCAAGGTGGTCATAAGCCTCGACACCGCACACCTTGCCATCCGATCTGCGACTCACGCATGCACTTTTTGTTTTTTGCCATCGCAACTGAGAAAGTGTGCTTACTACTGCGTATGCGCGTTGTTTATCATATACGCGTCATGCAACTCTGCTGTCCGATTGGCTGGAAGTTGGATTGAGCTTGCGATCCAGTCATAAGGATTCGACATGTCAAATCCTTCCGATTTTCCTTGCGACTTGTCTTTGACCGATCTGCGACTCTCAAGCTGACAAGAGCTGTGACATCACATTTCCCCACACTCAGTCGCAAGCCAGTCGGCGACCAGGTAAGGTGTGCAGTGGCCATAATGCAGAAGTCATGCATTCTAGCCAGGCTTTTAAGTAAATTACACAAGATAATGAGTGTAATGCCATCAATCTTTCGTCCTATTCAGTGCTTTCATCAACCGGTACGTTTGGCTCTAAAGCCTGGTTTACACCTATTGGCCCAAATCCACAAAGGTGATTTTGAAAACCCACGGTTAAATCCATGGTTTGTGCAGATTTTCTGAATAAATAACGCTTAATTTGGCATGTATCGGGCGTGTGTATAAAAACTGTCCAATGCTGATGCATGCTTTTGTCACATTGTGCAACCATGGTTATATACGCTATTTTATTCATGAGTCCACTGTTTAAAGAGTGGACTCTTGAATAAAATAGCGTAAATAAAAACGGCAACGGGCATCAATGTGGTGCGCTGGGAGCCTGTGACAAAAGCGCGCATCAGCATTGAGCTTTTTTTAATATACGTGGTAAAATAAGCGTATGTTATACAGGAAATTTGCATAAACCATGGACTCAACCGTGGGTTTTCAAAACCACCTTTGTGAATTTGGGATTTTGTGTTTTTAGCTTGGATTTAGCTGCGTCTCACCCGAAAGCAGACAAGCACAACAAAAGGAAAGGAAGCAAGTTCATACAATGTCATTACCCAGACTAATGCAGAGGCCTTGCATTCCAGCCAGGCTTTAGGAAAATTACATATATCTATTCCATTCTCATTGTTGTAGTATTCATTGTTGTAATTGATATAGTTCAGTGATGTAGTTTAATTTGATAGTATGATACCTTGTAATGATAAATCATGTAATGTATACTTAATGTAAGTATAAAAATGTAGAATAATTGTAATTAATGTACAGTATATGTAATGAATAAGTCATCTAGTTAATCCATGTAAAGTGCTTAGAGATCTTGATATCAAGGGCTATATATAAATACAATATTGTTAGTAGTATTATTATTACACAAGATAATGAGTGTCATGCCATCAATCTTTCATCCAATTGAATACAATATTCTTTAATTCCATTGCCTTTGATCAGGGGCCACTGGGTTCCCTTAGGTCGTGAAGAGGCATTTTTTGCCATGATGCCAAGAAAATACCATTGTAAATATAAAAGTTATATCCCTTATAGCCAAGTATAATTAATATTTAAAGGTAATGGTGACACTTGATTTATCTTTTTTTCAACAGTTTCTCTCCTGGAGGATCTGTGTCAAAGGTCAATGACCATCTGGCCATCCCGTTGACCCTGAGCCTCGCCAAGTGGTGTTCTGGATCTTGTCAGCAGAGGAACACGCCCTATGAGCTCTGTGCAGTGGTCGCTCACAGTGGGTCATCTAGCTCCAGCGGTCATTACATCGCCTATGCTCGGGTACCTCAAAAAAATGCAGGTCAGTTCTTAATGTTCGTACAAACTAGATTTTATTGGTTTATTTTCATTTGGTCCACTGCCAATTCGTCCAATAGCAACTCGTCTACTATCATTTTGTATGCCATCAGTTCGTCCAGTATCCACATGGTAATTGCTATTTCGTCCACTCACAATTTCATCTAATAGCGAGTTGGTCCAATAACCATTTAGTCCATATACCATTTGGTCTAGTTGGACTAAGGCTTGTATTCTGAAGTCAGGTTTAACTTAGACCATGGTCCAACTCTGCTAAAATTATGGGAAGCCAAAGGTGTCAACAATTTTATTAAGTGGTATGTTTCTTATGTTTACTGTGCTCTTTCCTGATTCATCTATTTGTACTTCCTAGATAATTATGAATGATTTGAGAGCCAAGTGAGCTCAAATATGATATCTCTACTGTTAGTGATTTATTCAACAATTGGCTATCCATACTTTAACCACAACTCTAAACCTGACTTTAACTTAAGTTAAACCCGACTTCAGAATACGAACTGGTGATTAGACAAAGTGATAATTGGACCAAGTGTTTATTGGACCAAATGGTTGTTAGACGAAATGTTGATGGATGGAATGTCATTGGACTAAATGAAGGAAGACCATGTGGTGAGTGGTCGAGTTGGCATTAGACGAATTGGCAATTTACTGTTTTTATGAGAAATTCTGAGCATAGTATGATTTACTTGGAAAGGATGTAGAAACAAGTTTTGTGCTGTGTTCAATGAGTGCGGCAAAATGTGAGTCAATGCATTGCCATGCTAATATCCTTTTAAAGGACACGTCCACCCCAATGAGAACTTGATTTGAATAAATAGAGAATAACATAAGCATAACACTGAAAATTTCATCAAAATCAGGTGTAAAATAAGAAAGTAATGGTATTTTAAAGTTTTCGCTTATTTTCAACAAAGTAGTTATATGAACAGGCCAGTTACATCAAAATGAGAGAGCCGATGATGTCGCTCACTCACTATTTTGTTTTTTATTGTTTGAATTATACAATATTTCAAATTTTATGAATTTGACGATTAGGACCTCCTTGCCTGAAGCACAAAATGTTAAAAAAATGCAATTCCATGTGTTCAGGGAGGAATGAAACTTCATTTCACATGACAATGACGAGAAAATAAAAATATTTCATATAATAAAATACAAAAGAAAAAGTGAGTGAGTGACATCATCGATTCTCTCATTTGGGTGTAACTGGCTTGTTCATATAACTATTTTGTTAAAAATAAGCGAAACTTTGAAATGTCATAACTTTCTTATTTTACATCCGATTTTGATGAAATTTTCAGCATTGTGCTTGTCTGATTTTTCTCTATTGATTCAAATCAACATTTTTTTTTGAGGTGGACTTGACCTTTAAGAAGTCCTGTGAGAATAATGAATATGATTAAAACATGCTGCAAACTATTACTTTGACTTTAGCATGGCTACCTTGATCAGGTGTTCAAGCCTCCAGGGGTTTCCTTCTCACCAGGTACCCATCAACTACACCTGGGTGGGGGGTGCTAAGTGTAGATAAATGCCTTGCCAAAGAACAAGTGCTTTACTGAAATTTGAACCCTGGGGCAGTATTCTGAACATTGTCTTTTCTCCATATTTTATCTTTTCTCAGAGATATGAAAAAATCGGTACTCTGGGGCCTTCCTATTGGCTAGAAGGGCTCCCAGTGGGAACTAACGACGATTTTGATTGGTTTCCTTCCGAAAAGATTGGCGGGACCTTTGAGAGATATGACAGGGAAAAGACAATGTTCAGAATACCGATTTTGTGACGATCATAGCGGTGTCACATCTCGGAGAGAAATTACAATATTTTTTGACAAAAGTTATGTCAGTGTTCCAGAATACCACCCCTGGACCCTGCACTGTGTAATACCATCAAATGATCGCTCTTCTCTCTGCTTCTTTTCGCAGAATCCCAATCCTGTGATGCAGACTCCGGAGCCCAAGATCAGTGTCCCATGAAAGAGTCCTGGGCTAAGTTTGACGACGACAGAGTTCAGGTCCTGTCCGACGAGGAGTTTGAATCCCTGGTGAATCCTCTGCAGGGCAACGACTCGGCTGCTACTCCTTACCTTCTGCTCTACAAAGACACTTGTCAGATCGCAAGATGAAATTATGGAGATCTTTGAATATTTCTTGTTTCTTTATGATTATACATAATAATAGATAGGCTGCAGATAACATACCTCACCTGAACCATATAGAGGAAGTGTGGGAGTTCAGCTTTCTTTTATTTATGTTTTTTGTTAATTTTTTTTTAACTTTAATCATTTTGTGAATTATTTTATAAAAGTGTAAACATTATGGCAAAGTTTATAGAGTGGTTTTTCAGCTCTGTTTATCTTTGGTTACTCTCATCCATGCTCTTGTAGCTGAAAATTGTTTTGCAAAGGACCAAATTGAACTTCCTTCATTCTAAAAAAAAAATATGTGATGAAATATACTATTAAATGTTGAATTGAAATGAATTTATTTATTCTCCAAAAAGTTTTTCAATAATAATAATATTAAAACATGAGATTTGTATAGCGCACTTTCCATCTTGAGTAGATGCTCAAGGTGATTCAGAGCAGAGCAACAAAAAACCAAAACAAATTACATATAACACACGTTTGAATAATAGGTCAGTGTTTGTCAAAAGACTCTCTGATACAGGTATGTTTTCAGGTTGCCCCTGAAGTGTAGTAATAATTATACTTGCTTATATATTGCTTAACTCTTACTCTATCAGAAGTCTCTAATATGCTTTTCACATTGCATTTCCTTAACCCCATACTATTCTTAGCCCTGGACTATCCTTAACCCCATACTATCTTTTTTTCGATTCAAACTACTGTCTTAACCCCATACTATCTGCTCAACCATGGTTAATGCCTTAACCCCGGACTATCCCTCAGCTCATGAATATTGATGGTTTACCAAACAGAGCGTGATTAACGTGCAATTCGACTTGGCTAATGATTGGTTAATGCTTAGCCCCACTTTCCTTAGCCCTGTTTTGTTTTCACACTGCATCTCTTAGCACCGCAATTGTGGTGCTAGCACCACAATAAGCCGGCTAACCCTGCTTTTTTGCAGGGCCAGATAGTACCATACTACTTACCGTGCTAGCCCACTTTGCTTAAACGTAGTGTGAAAAGAAGTGGGCTAAGCTTAACCCTGGGAAATTGGTGGGGCTAAGACCCCCCTTAGCCCCACCAATTGAGGACAAAATGTGCAGTGTGAAAAGCATATAAGTACTCCACAGAAATGCTGCACTGGCTTTACCAGTTCAGATTTTATGCACACTTTATTGAAAGGAATAAGTTCCTGCAAGATAAGCGCAGCACATTATGGATCAATTGCTTGTTGAAGGAAGTTACCCCACAGCTGGGACTCGAACCCTCTGTTTCAAAGTCCGGAGTCTAACCTCACTGGGCCACAACGAGGGGGCCACAATTATGCCGTAGATAAAGTGTCGAAAGTTGAGGTATGAAATGATATTTGAACGTTTTTACCTTGTTGGTTGTTTCAATTGTTCAATGAGTGGATTTTCAGGGTCCTCTTCTCATATCGTTTTGTCGTTGCAAGAACGCCCTTAGCACCACACTTACGCGCATTGCATGCATGCAGAAACGCCCTTAGTAGCACGCACAAGGGCATTGCGTAAGGGCGCTCCTACACTGACGCAACGTTATTTGCCTAGGGTAGCCTCTTCAGCTATTTAGCTAGTCTTCAAGCGGGCACTGCATAACATATATTATTTCCCTAAAAAGATCCATCGGATAGACATGAGAAACTGTTCTTTCATCGATTATCAAGAAATTTCACCTGCATTGGTTAGCTTTCACTTGCGAGGCTGCAAGCTTCGTCAGTCCTTTGCCGTAGCTGCGGTTGTTGCTTGGGCAGCATGATGAAGTGTTAGAATGGGATTTAAATCATTGTATGTGGAGGAAAGAGTGTGTTGTCCTAGGGGATGGGATGGTTCCGTTCCGCACAGATGTGTATAGCCTCTTTAATCCATCTGGTAGACTCGGCATTATTGCTTGCGAGTTTGGAACTTTCCAAAAAGGGGTAATATTTAAAGAGCATGTTGTCCTAGGAAATGGGGTGGTTCTGTTCTGCACAAATGTGTATACCTTCTGTAGTCCATCTGGTAGACTTGTCCCTAATCAGAACCGCAATGTGTTATGGGATCGAAAAGGAGGCAACCAAGCTAGCTCTGCACACTAAGGACAGTGCGTGCGCAGAGCTAGCTTTTTGATCCCATGATGCATTGCGGTTCTGATTAGCGATAAACCTTATTATCGCTTGCGAGTCTGGAACTTTCCAAAAACAGGTAATATTTCTTGATTGTGGAAGAAAAAATATTTTCTCATAGCATATTATCGTTACCCCTCTCCATTTTAATTTGCCAACATTACTCGGCCCGGGATTGAACCCACGTCTTTCCATTCATGAGGCAGGGGACGTTACCTCTGAACCACGTTTCCAGATCTGTGTTATTAGTAGGAATATCCTCAAGCTGAAAAAGGTTACAAGTTTTTACCACTTCTAATAAAACTGGTTCCAAATTTAAATTTGAATGAAATTATATTATATTATTATTTGTTTGGTGTCACCTGTGCCTGGGAGGCGAAAAGCGAACTAAATCACTATGACCCGCAGGTCTCTCCTCCCGATATAACTGATTGGGGGGAATGCAGGTGGACCACTACACCGGGGTTTCCCACTACTCTTATACGAATAGTGCAGTGGGTTCTTAATGTGCAAAGGTGGTGACTCTCCTCTACACGGGGCCTCCACTTAACGTCCTATATCATTAATTTTTATCTGATGTGAATCCCAGCCTTGTATGTTGCATGTTAAATTTATATTGATGAAATGAAGTATGACACTTTGTTACAGCCGTTAGGCTGCACACCACATTCCAACATACATGACATTCCTGATTTTTTTCCTGTAGCAAAGAGTGACATACTTTTTGACAAGAGGAAACTCTTTAACATTCCAAGAGGAAATTTGTCTTATCCTTTTTTTTTCAAATACAAAAAAAAAACTCAGTCTAAAAAATGAGTAATGTGTATAAATCTGTGACCTAGGGAGCAATTCATGAAAATAGTCTGATTTTCCATATTTTGCTCTGAACTAATAGTAGATGCAAGGATGTCAGTAGCCATTTAAGTTGGTGTAAATTACTATTTCATGGAATGCTCCACTGTTCTTTGGCTACTTAGGTGGAATAAGATTTTCATGTTTGATTTTGGAGTAGGTTGCTTGTAAGAGTAGTACCACATGAATGTCACGCAAGGCTATATAGCCGGATGCTATGTCAGTATAACTATTGAGCTTCAGAAAAGTTTGTTTGGTATATGGGCTGTAAAAATGGCCAGTCTAAGCAGCATCCTGCTGATATCACTCTGGTTAATCTTCTCTCTCTTTCTCTCGCCCTCTCTATCTGCTCAGATAGATATAAAAACGTGTTGTTTGAATTTTGTTTAACCATAGAATGTCTAAACTGACTCGCACTGTTTATGTTTTTCTGTCTTTTTTGTGAAAATTATGAGATTTATTTGTGTACTGATGCTGATATCTTGTGATGTGTATCCTTCAAGTGTAAAACCCTTCCATTTATGTTAAGAATGTTAAGAAAAGTACATGTTAACCAGTATGCGGTCGAATGAGAAAAGGAAGCAACTCTTATTTTTTTTTATCAGGTGGGTGTTTCATAAAGCTGTTCATATTACAAATGACTTTACGCACGACTGGTGATCCTTTCTTGTGCTCTGTGATATCCCTATATAATTGATTTACCTAAGAACATGTTCAAGTCATGCGTAAAGTTGTGTGTAACTTTACGAACAGCTTTATGAAGTACCCACCAGATTGGATTTTTCCTAGATTTGGGATATTTTCTGTATGCTCTACATGGTTCTAGAAAATAGGAACCAAAAAGCCCCCAATGCCTGGAATATAGGAATTTCAAAAGCAAGTATTAAATCTCCACATACAACAATGAAACATTTTCCTCGTACTCATTCCACGGAGTTGCTTCCTTTTGTCAGTTGATGGTATTATTCGCATTCCGTATTGACAACCTGGATTTCCTGTGAGGAATTTTTATTACGTACATGTATGTTGAAGCAAGACACTTATTGTTTCAAACTTTTCAATGTGATAATCAAGTCCAGGGCTCCCTAATACAATGATTAGCGATCAATCACTAAATGAACTGACCAATCAATATCAATGCTACACGCTTATTAGGTTTTAAATACTGACCAGGGACCAATCAGTGCGGTTCTTTCATATTTGCGACTCATCGCTAATCTTTGTGTTATAGAGCCCAGATCATATTTTGTGTGCATCGTACCGAACTATCATTTAATTTCATCATATCTAGATCTACATGTGATTTATTAATGTGAAAGACAGTTGCGAAAAAAAAGCCATACAGACTAAATTTTCTGGTATTGTGGGCAAAGCACTTTGTCGAAGACCTTTATTGGCATAGCCCTATGATAAAGCTCTGTGACATAGGGCTTTGCCCGAAATATCAGATAATTTAATCTATACATTTGAAAGACACATGAAGTGTCTTTCATATTTGTTTTTAAACCAATTCCACTACAGGAAAACCCTCTCAATGCATGTTATATATAATTGTATATGTGGTGAAATACCGGTATATCCTTGTGATTGAATTCGTGAGAAAATAATTTTTATGAAGTCAGAACCAAGTGCCAAATTATCAATGTAATCTGATCTATATTTGTAAATAATATATATAGATATATATACCTCATATTTGATAGATGAGTCACATACACTTAGTTACCTCTGGGAATACACATTTTGATATTTATTTGAATGTACGGTGCAGATACACTAGATTTACATGGGGGCGTAGGTTTGCTTGTCGTAAAGATTTGTTATAATGTTTACATGTACATTTGATATGTGCTGTGCCTAGATAATATTGATAATTTGCAACATGAGCTCTCAGCAGAGTGGATACGAGTGCTTAATATGTACATAGCATCATCAACATCATCATTGTTTATCATTATATTTTCGTTAAACCTGTACATTTATTATACATTGAAAATTGTTATTTCCCTGTTGGTACTCTTTGATTTTTTTATTGACTATCAATGTACATAAATGGAACCGTGCAACCTGTGAAAAGATACCAAATTTAAAAAGTTTTGTTTCCATACCAATTTGAAGTGTATGAATGCTCAGAGATTTAGAACACTGGTTAAGAAATAAATTGGCAAAGAAATGAATTATATGTATAGTTCATGAGCAAGATCTCATTTATTTTATAGAGTAGATACTGATGTATATCTGCACAGGAGCAGTCAAGTAGATTGGGTTGGTGAAATTACCAGTCATCCACCACTTACCCCAGGGGCCCGTACGAATTTGGTAACTTTGTCCATTTTATGGCAATTGCCATGGTTACTCCTGCAGGGGAGCATTTCATGAGTAGTCTATTCAGTTGTTTTTACTGATCAGCTGGTTCTCAGCCAATCAGATGCCAGGATTTCACCAGCTTATAACAATAGTCAGTGATATTGACTGACTGTCTGTTTCATGAAATGATCCCTGTATATCTTTGTTATCCAGGGACAATAAGTTTGTAAGGGAAATCCCTGTGCCTACCATCATTCTCAAATGTCCCCCTACTATTTTTGGTCTTTTAAGATAGGAATGAAATACATTATTTAAAATCGAAATAAAACGTGTATTTTTTGCGAGATGACCTTACTTTTTGGGTGATAACCTTTTTTTTTTTTTTTGGCTTGTAAAATTTTCCAACCCCTCGTCCCCCTACCTTCGGGGAGAGATTTCCATCCTTGCCTACCAGAAAGTCACTTTATTTCCGGCCATTGTATGTTTTGTTACTAAGGCAATTCCATAGAATGATCAACCATTTTGTACGTCCGCCCCCCCCCTTTTTTCTAAAGTCTTCACTTCCAAAACTGACCAAGTCATGGTCCTTTGAGAACATTACAGACTGTCTAAAGAACAAGAAATCAGAGACAGAAAGTGTCACAAGGATCCCACATATAGGGGGTCAGATGTACATAATTTATCATGAATTGTGGTTACTTGATACATCACTATACAGTCAACCTTGCGTGGATACCACTTGTTTATGTATGCATCCTCGATTATTCATGTGAATTTATAATTTTGTCCAATTTGAATCTCTTTAATGCTAGTTTGACTGGTCTGTAATGGTCATTGTGCGATACCAAGATACAGAATATTTTGTATGGATAATTAAATTCTTTTTACTTGTATGATAGATAAAAAAAAGTTATTTGGCTGAAGACTTTTCATTTGTGTTGATTGCATGATTGAATGAGGTATCCTGACCTGTCGACTGCCCTTGTTCAATGTGTTGGTTTCATATTACTGCGTTTAAAAAAAATTTAAACTAAATGCCAATTTAAAGCTATATATGATTCTGGAGAATGATCTGTATGTATGGAAATCTCATAAAGTTAAACTCCCAGTTGATAAATTATTAATTTTAGGATGAGCATAACTCACTTTTGTAAGGGGTATGGAAATTAGGTTGGACAGGAATCGGCCTTTCAGAGTTCAGAGTTAATTTTGATTTCCGGTAATAAACCATAAACACATCCAAAATGATTAATCTTATCGTAATTGATTATGAGTTTAAAGGGGATATTCACCTTGACAAAAAGTCTATTAAAAAAAAAACAGAAAAAATGATAAAAAATATTGCTGAAGGTTTGAGAAATGTCCATCAAAGAATATAAAGGTATTTGATTTGTGAATTCATATACGTGCAGCTTTCCTACATATTGAATAGTAAAAGTCAATGAAATGTCATTTTCTCAGAAAATTGAAATGGTTTTTACTGTACATTCAGTATATCAATAGACAAATCATTTTTAACAACTGTTCCTAAAAAGAAAACAATAATAAGTCATCGCGAACCATTAAAATATTGAAATTTGTGCATTTTATACTACATAATATGCGGGGCAGCTGCTCTTTTGTGACGTCACAAATCCAAAACTTCAAATTCTAATAACTTCCTTTAATAATGGTTAGTGGATTTTCCTCAAACCTTCACCAATATTTTATATTATTTTTTCTGCTATTATTACAACAGACTTTTCTTCAGGGGGAACTTCACCTTTGAGATTTAAGCTCCAAGAGACTTGCCTCTCTATACCCCTTAAAGTTGGAAGGCAAACTTCCGCACAACCAAATTTTTAAAACCCTTTTCAAAATGTGAGCTATGCTCACCTAATAATAAGTAAGTTTGGGATATTTGGACATTAAAGAGCCCTGGAAAAAAAAATACCTTAAGTCCCCATTCAAGGTGATGTTTAGGCTTCTCAAATTTAGGTAGATAATAATGATAATAATAAAAGCAGCCCCCAAAATAGTTTTTTAGAAATTCTTGTCTGTTACATATTGTCCTTTTCTCAGAATCACATTTTTTTTCCATGTACGGCTATTAAAAAAAAACGTGTTTTTTTTTGGGGGGAGGGGGTTGCTGCACCAAGTCTGGTTCAATGAGTGATGGATTCTTATTCCTTTTTTTAGTGAAATAGCCCAGATCAAGATCTGTTCCATCAAGCTAGGCAGCCCTAATTGATATACTCTATCTCTCCTGATATTAATCTACTAGTACCTGGGACCTTTTCATAAGAGTTGTTCTTATTAAATTTAAAAAAATATGAAAGAACATTTCAAAGTTACTGAAATGATTTGCTTCGATAGGTTGAAAGTATAAACCAACGCTTGTGTGTTGCTGCCCTCTACGTTCGTTGGTATAAACTCTTATTGTGCATTTGTTATTGTAACCATGTAATTTTTATGAAACGGGACCTTGTTGAAAGCTACTGAAATCATTCGATTTGATTGGCTGATAGAAAACGTATAATGGAGATCGTCCATATTTATCATCCATTTTAATGTTGTCTTTATAACAAGTCTTTATGAAAAGGTTGCTGAGCAGTCACATATGTCGGATGGTGTTTGGGGCTGTTATGAAATTTTAAAAAAAAATGAAAAGGGGCAATTTTTGCAGAAAATCTGAACATCTTATTTTTTTCATTTCATTTAATTGCTCTAGAGCCCCCCCCCTCTCTTCAAAAGATTTTCATTTGCAAGGGGATAGGGGCAGCCATCACCCCCACCCCCACCCCCCCCCCCCCCCCGCAATGAACAATTCCCTATTTGACCAAAATGGCAAGGGGAGCTATGATTTTATTTTTAAGAATATGAAAATTTTCTCTTTTTACATTTATTAGGATATGAAGGCTTCACCACCCGATAGGCTAGCTCATGAGTCACCTTTTCACTTGGAAGGGGACTGGGGCAGTTATTACGAAAATAAAATTAAAAATTGCTAAAAATAGAGGGGACTAGGCTAGGCCTATAGGACTTTTGCTAAAAATATGAACATTTTTTAATTTTCACTTTTTTTTATTCTCTCCTCTTTAACTATAAATCCTCATCATTCTAAGAGGTTGCACTAGTCTCTTTCAGCTTTTATATGGGAGTTTGGGACTTGGGACTTGGGGCAGTTAGTAATTTTCGTTTCTTGTGTGTTTCCATGGGATTTTTCACTGTCTACGATACCCCTGCCACCCCTCCATGCCAACATAAGTAGCGCATCTAATTTTGTCTGAAGGAGAGCAACAATAGACATTTCTACTTTGATCGATGAACAGGCTTCGTCCTACAACATCGTTGGAGTAAACTAAACTAATTAAGAAATTAAAAAAACACTTGACTAGCAGACAAATTAACCTTTCTTTTTTGCACTGTACTTTTTTTTAATTTTGCTGTTAATTGGACGTTTCGACGACACTGTAGTTGACGCGCCAGATTCAATTTTCGGATGTACTGTACTAGGACAGAAGAAAGCAAAGTCCAATTTCATTGTATCTTCATGTTCGTGGCTGATACACAGCCATTTTTATTTCTTGTAATAATAGTCGGGTACTTTAGTGGTGAGTAATTTGGGCATGCCGTAATTTGATTTATTTATTGAAATAAATTGGCATGAATTCAGGAACCTTCAACCACAGCAGTGGCCAGTGCAATATCAATATCATTATCAGTCACTCCGCATCGCAAGGTGCATTATTTTGGTTCAGTGCACGTGTCTCCATGCATGGCTCCAGCTCCATTCACTTTGTACACAAGTGCGCGTTAACAAATCGAGGAGTGCACTGCAATGAATGGTCATTCCCAAATGTAATTACAATTTGCAAGTTTTACAGCATGCTAATTTATTAGTGATCATTGTTCAAGTTGTATGCTGGTAAATAATCGGTGCGAATAAATGGGGATATGGTAATGCAGTGAATGTGAAATGAAGGCAGAGCTACCAAGTCTCACGGCACGCATTGTGCGTGAGACTCACGCAATCAGGGTCCGTCTCACGCATGGCATCCATTTTTCTCACGCATCGGGACCTGACAGAGAAAAAGTAGCATTATTCACCAGATTATACGACTGGCCGACCGCCTTCGCGTCTAGCCCGGGACGCGAGACGAATCAAAAGTGCAGTCAGCGCACGGCTAGTACGTGATAGTACTGATACGATGAATAGCGTGCGTGCATCGCATGGTTTTGAAGCCCATATCTCATGCGCGCGCGTTGCGCGTGCACCTTTTCGCAACATACGAGTGTAAGTACTGGCCGCGCGCGCACAGAGACGTCGAGTCATAAAAATCTCACGCATTACATTTTTTTTTAACTTGGCATCTCTGTGAAGGCTGAACTAGTACTACTAACTAGTAGGCCTACTGTCTACTGCGGCAGCCCGAACACGACGTACTGTCTGAAGTAACCCAGGGAACTCAGGATCTTACGTGTAAAGGCATACTCACCTGACAAGCGCGAAGTATGGTCAAAATAATTCTCCGAATAAATAGTTAAAACAGAAATCAAGCACTTACCAGTACCACGATTATATGGATGAAGGTCTAACGAGTGGCAGTTTCCTGACATCTGGGCACAAACTGGAACCTCAAAAAAAACCGAAAAGTTCTCTCCTACCCCAGTCTCGATCGGCCATTTTGTTACGATTCATAACAAAAATGGCCGATCGAGACGGGGGTAGAAGGAGAGAACTTTTCATCCCTCACATTTTCTTTTGATTGTTATTGTTTGAATTGTATAATATTTAATTTCTTACAGATTTGACAGGACCAACTTGACTGAGCCATATGATGGGGTGTCCAAACTTCGCGCACTTTTTCAAAAATATTCATCAGGCTTAATATTTTTCACAAAATATAATTTATACAAAACCAATTCAAGAAATAGTTACCACATTGACGGCAAGATCATAAACTATGAAATCATGGACGAAAATGTAAAGTAGGTCAAGGGGTTTCGCCGGTATCGCGATCTAAAAATTCTATTCTGATCGGCGAATGCGGGCTGTGCTGAAAAACGCGGTCACGCGCGAAGTTTGGACTCACTGCCATATAGTATTTTGACCAAAAGCTTCAGTCTCTGTATTTTGGTTGTTCCACTGAACTACGTTGGCTCAAATCACCAATACATAGACTGAAGAGCTAGGAGGCCCGTACGCACAGCCAACGTATAGGGAACTAGCGTTTGTGAAAATGTACCGTATTATGGACTAGCTTAATTCGCAAAAGGTTGCATAGATCTAAACTGGACCCGACCTTTCAATTCAGGATTAAGATCTAACAGGACTGTTAAAATGTGCTCCAAGTGTTCCAACTTACCCCATACGAGGTAAGTAGGAACATATAACACTGCCTGGTCAATTAAGAATTATACTAAAACTACATCTACTTCATGGTTTTTGCTTATTTGCTTATTTTTTTCAAGTTCAAAATATTAAAGGTGTGTATTCTGATTTGTTGTATGTTTTTTTTATTTACATATGATATGTACTTTATTTTATAAGCAATTAAGTCTATCAGCAATTTTATGTTCTTCTGCACCAAATTTACATGACACCGATCAGATAATTATTCATACAATGCAGTTTTTGTCTCACCTGCATAGTAGAGCAGGGATTGGATTCTCAAATGGTGGCGCTTGGAAGCCGTTATAAAAAAGTAAAAATAAAGAAAAATTAGGGAGATAAAAATGTATCTACCAGTTACCTGGAAATAAGGATTTGGTGATCATACAAAGAGAAAACAAAAACTCTTTACTTGACACTTAATTGATACTGCAACAAATAACAAGTGTTTAATTTCTTCTTTGTGTTTAATTTCCTTTTTTTTATTACAGGAAATAATTATACATAAATAAAACAAATAATGATCTTACATAAATCTCTTGAAGTGTCCGATGTAAAATCCCGAAGTGATGATGCTATATCCAAGTAATAATCCAAATGATAAAAATCCCAGTTGACTGGCGAAAATTCACAATGATGGCGATGATGAAACTGATGTTGAAGTCCGATGAATAATAAGAGTCACTGCAACGAGTTGAAATGTCCGTGAAGACGATGTTGATGATGATTAACAGTCAATTTCAGCAATCCATGGGTTGAAGCGTGTTCATTGAACAGGTTGATGATGTTGATGATCTCGATGAGAACTGATAATTTCTCTCTCAAAATAACTGCAAACAGTTCATTGATGCATAAACTGCTCTGATCTGATCTGGTGAAGTGATCTCATGTGATCTCCTGCTCTCATATGATGTGATGGTGTGATCTAATATGATGTGATGATGATCTTGAAGAATCCGCCAGCTTTATATACTAATTGCAAGTGTTCTAGATCATTCTCAAATTTCGACTTTCTCTTTCATTTTCATTTCCATTTCAAACTTTGCAAGTTGAATCTGAGCATCCTCTGACATATTGATAGAAGTTTCAGACTCCTCTGTAAGCTTCATGTGACTAGCTAACAAGTCAATTATCTCTGCCTTCTTTAATCCTGGGGCTAGAGATACACCAAAATGATCACAAACTGTTATCAAATCATCTTTCTTCAGTGACTTCAAATGATCATATGACAATTCTGTCTTTGCAAGAAATTCTTCAACATCAAATGTAGCCATAGTGAATATACACAAATACAAGCACGTAATAACACAGTACAGTATATTCTAGAACTTTCCAAAATGTTTCCAATTCAAATTGGCTTTTGTTTCAAATTGACTTTCGTCTCAAATTGGCTTTCGTTTCCTGAAAAACTGGTTTTAATTTCAAATTGGCTTATACAAATTTGGTTTTCGTTTCCCGGAAAACTGGTTTTAATTTCAAATTGGCTTATACATACATTCTCATATTCTCTTAACAGGCCAGATATATCATTTCTTTGATCTTCAGGCAGGTGTTTTAATGCCTCATCCATGTTTCCTAACATCTCTGAGTTACACAACTTTACACCACATGGTTCGTTCTTAGATACATCTGTATAAGACAATTCAAGCCCCGTTACATGTATGAATAATTGTAAAAGAATTTTAAAAGCAATTACATTTATCTATTAGTTATTTCCCTTTAAGGATAGCCAAGAATTGTAAAGAACATTCCAGGATGTCTTTTTATTATGCAGGCCTTGCCTATTTAAAGGCCAAGGAGTTTTATTGTTGAATAAGGAAAAGCCAAACAATAGAATTGTATTGGTAGTGGAAATGAATAGGCTTAGGTATTTTGTTTACACTGTTGATTTCAATGAGGTCATTCAAGAGTGTTCTGGATTTTGACTGCTCCTGAAAGGAGAAAGTTCTTTGGAAGACAATTCTAGAAGCTTGTAGATTAGTCGAAATTTGAGAATGATCTAGAACACTTGTAATTAGTATAAAGCTGCAGATTTTTCAAGATGATCATCACATCATATTAGATCGCTTGATCACACCATCACATCATATGAGAGCAGGAGATCACATCACATCATATGAGATCACTTCACCAGATCAGATCAGAGCAGTTTATGCATCAATGAACTGTTTGCAGTTATTTTGAGAAATTATCAGTTCTCATCGAGATCATCAACATCATCAACCTGTTCAATGAACACGCTTCAACCCATGGATTGCTGAAATTGACTGTTAATCATCATCAACATCGTCTTCACGGACATTTCAACTCGTTGCAGTGACTCTTATTATTCATCGGACTTCAACATCAGTTTCATCATCGCCATCATTGTGAATTTTCGCCAGTCAACTGGGATTTTTATCATTTGGATTATTACTTGGATATAGCATCATCACTTCGGGATTTTACATCGGACACTTCAAGAGATTTATGTAAGATCATTATTTGTTTTATTTTATGTATAATTATTTCCTGTAATAAAAAAAAGGAAAATTTAAAACTTCATATTTCAAATTCTAATTGTTATTTGTTGCAGTATCGTAACAAATAATTTTGGGGGCTTGTCCGGGAAACAAAAACCAAATTTGTATAAGCCAATTTGAAACTAAAAACCAGTTGTCCGGGAAACGGAAACCAAATTTGTACAAGCCAAGGCAATTTGAAACAAAAACCAATTTGAGACGAAAGTCAATTTGAAACAAATCCCAATTTGAATTGAAAACATTTTGGAAATTTTTGGAAAGTTCTAGAATATACTGTACTGTGTTATTACGTGCTTGTATTTGTGTATATTCACTATGGCTACATTTGATGTTGAAGAATTTCTTGCAATGACAGAATTGTCATATGATCATTTGAAGTCACTGAAGAAAGATGATTTGATAACAGTTTGTGATCATTTGGGTGTATCTCTAGCCCCAGGTTTAAAGAAGGTAGAGATAATTGACTTATTAGCTAGTCACATGAAGCTTACAGAGGAGTCTGAAACTTCTATTACTATGTCAGAGGATGCTCAGATCCAACTAGCAAAAATAGAATTGGAAAAAGAGAAAATCAACCTTAAAAAGGAAATAGAAATGGAGAAAATGAGATTAGAGTACCAGTTGAAATTGAAAGAAATGGAGTTAGCTCATGCAAATACTAACTCTACTCAAGATAAATCTCCCCAAGGCTTTGATGTGGCGAAAAATATTCGCCTTGTGCCAAAATTTGATGAAGAGGGAGTTGATACATATTTTGTGTCATTTGAAAAAGTGGCCAAGAGACTGAATTGGCCCGAGGAATACTGGACTCTTCTCCTCCAAAGTGTTTTTGTTGGAAAGGCTGCAAAAGTCTATTCTTCACTCTCTGAAACGCAATCATGTGACTATGCTACAGTAAAAGAAACAATTCTCAATGCATATGAGTTGGTACCAGAAGCGTACAGACATAAATTTAGGAACATGCAAAGACAATCAGGCCAGACATATGTTGAATTTGCTAGGGAACAAGAAATGATGTTCGATAAGTGGTACAGATCACTGAAAGTTGACAAAGATTTTGTTCACCTTAGGGAAGTTGTCCTCCTAGAAGAATTCAAAAAGAGTCTTCCTTTTGGCATTAAATCTCACTTAGATGACCATAGAGTTACTGAAGTCAGTAAAGCAGCCATAGTAGCTGATGAATTTGAGGTCACACATAAAGGTAGTGGAGATAGGCCTCCTTTCAAGAATTATTGGAAAAAGAAAGGTAAAGGGTCATTTGAATCCCACAATAAACCTAGTGAGGGAAAATATGCAAGCAAGGACAAAGACGCTAATAAGGATCAGGCTAGTGGGGGCACAGAATCAACCAAACGGTCTGAGAGTCGTAGTTCCAAAATTTGTACTCATTGTCATAAATCGGGACATTTGAAAGAATCATGTTGGAAATTGGTTGGAATGCCAACCAAAACTAAGAAAGACATGGGTTTTGTCAAGCAAACAAGTGTTCCCTCGATGGAGTTTGTTCCATCAGAGCCCAATCAAGATGTTGAGAGTGTTTCTCTAGAATTTGCTGATAAAGTCAAGCAGGTTGATGAAACTTTTAGAAGTTTTTTGCATGATGGTGAAGTATCCCCTTGTTCGACTGGTGCTGCTGGTAGGTCAGTGGTGATCCTTAGGGATACAGGGGCTGCACAGTCCCTGATGGTGCCAGGTGATTCGGCTCTTCCTCCGGAGAGTTCAGAGAATGCCAACGTCTTAGTTCAAGGTATTGGCCCAAATTTCATGTCGGTTCCTTTGCATAAGGTCGACTTAAAGTGTGACCTAGTTAGTGGTCCTGTGACTGTTGGTGTCGTTCCAGAATTACCCATGAAAGGTGTTGATTTCTTGTTAGGTAACGACTTGGCTGGAGATAAAGTTGTTGCATCTCCAGTGGTTTCGGAAAAGCCCGTTGAGGTAGCTGAAACTGAATTGTTGCAGGAAGATTTTCCAGGGATTTTCCCGGATTGTGTTGTTACTAGGTCTCAGACTCGTAGAGCTGAAAAGGATGATGCGGAATCTGCTGATGTAGAGGAGAGTAATGATGTCTGGTTAGCTGAAACCTTTTTCAAGGATTTGAATGGGGATAGTGTTGAAGGCTCTGTTGCTAACAATGGTAGTTTGTTTAGTAAATCCTCCCTTGTACAGGCACAACAGGCAGACCCAGAATTAAAAAGCTTGTCACAGAAAGCATGTTCTGAGGCTGAGGCTGATAAGGTTCCTGAGTGCTTTTATGTCAAAGATGACATTTTGATGAGGAAATGGAGACCTCCCCGGAGACCAGCTGATGAAGATTGGTGTATAATTCACCAGGTTGTAGTTCCTCCTTGTTACCGCACAGATATTCTGAAAATGGCTCATGAGTTACCTATGGCAGGTCATGTCGGTATTCGGAAGACAGAAGATAGAATTATGAGGCATTTCTATTGGCCTAAGATGCACAAAGATGTTGTGCATTTCTGTAAGACATGTCACACATGTCAGATTATTGGTAAGGCACAGCCTTCTATCAAGCCTGCTCCATTGATACCCATTCCTGCATTTGATGAACCTTTTACTAGGGTTCTTGTTGATTGTGTCGGACCCTTACCCAGAACGAGGTCGGGTCACAGATTTCTCCTGACGATTATGGACTTGTCTACACGGTTTCCAGAGGCGATACCTTTGAGGAGTATCACTGCGAAGACAGTGGTGCAGGCGTTAGTGCAGTTTTTCACTAGGTACGGTCTGCCGAAGGAAATTCAATCTGATCAAGGGTCAAATTTCATGTCAGGAATATTTCAGCAAGTTATGAAGGAGTTGGGAATAAAGCAGATTAAGTCTTCTGCTTATCACCCACAGTCCCAAGGAGCGTTAGAACGCTATCATCAGACTTTGAAGACCATGATTAGGGCTTATTGTGAAGACTATCCCGATGACTGGGATAAAGGGATCTCATTCCTACTGTTTGCAACTAGGGATTCCCCGAATGAGTCCACAGGTTTCAGTCCATTTGAATTGGTCTATGGTCATGAGGTTAGGGGTCCTCTAAAGCTTATCAAAGAGAGGTTTATGGTTCAGAATGATGATGTAAACCTTCTAGACTATGTGTCAAAGTTTAGAGAAAGGCTCTCAAAAGCTTGTGATGTGGCTAAGGAACACTTGAAAGAGTCGCAGGGAAAAATGAAAGCTCAAGCTGACAAAAATGCAAAAGAGCGAAGTTTCAAGCCTGGAGACAAAGTATTAGTGTTGTTGCCTTTGCAAGGTGAGCCCTTGAAAGCTAGGTTTAGTGGTCCCTACATAGTCAAAAAGAAATTGAATGATGTCAACTATGTGATCAGTACCCCTGATCGAAGAAAGTCTCAAAGAGTTTGTCATGTAAACATGTTAAAAGAATACTTTGAGCGAGAGGCTAGTCAGCCAATAGGTACAACACAGGTCAAAGAAGAAGAAAAACATGTAGATGTACATGAAGAAGAATGCTATGGAAAGACACATCATTAATTGTCTTATACAGATGTATCTAAGAACGAACAATGTGGTATAAAGTTGTCTAACTCAGAGATGTTAAGAAATATGGATGAGGCATTAAAACACCTGCCTGAAGATCAGAGAAATGATATATCTGGCCTGTTAAGAGAATATGAGAATGTATGTAAAGACAAACCAGGTCGTACACCTTTAACTGTACATGATGTAGACGTAGGTGATGTAAGACCTATCAAACAGAATCCTTATAGGCTCAATCCAAGCAAGTTGGAAATGGTGAATAAGGAAATACAGTTTATGTTAGATAATGACATAATCGAACCGAGTCAGGGTAGTTGGAGTTCCCCCATTGTAATGGTTCCAAAGCCAGATGGCTCTCAGAGATTTTGCATTGATTACCGAAAGGTAAATGCAGTAACTAAGACTGACTCGTATCCAATTCCTAGGTTAGAAGATTGTATTGATAGGGTTGGAAATTCTGCCTATATCACAAAGATAGACTTGCTTAAAGGATATTGGCAAGTGCCACTGACTGACCGAGCCAAAGAGATATCAGCCTTTGTTACACCTGAAGGCTTGTTTCAATGCAAAGTCATGCCTTTTGGAATGAAAAATGCACCAGCAACCTTCCAAAGGTTGACAAATCAAGTGATTGCCGGACTTGACAATTGTGTCGTATACATAGACGACATCCTAGTATACAGTGATACTTGGAATGATCATCTGAATCATTTGCGAGCACTGTTTGACAGGCTGGACAAAGCCAATCTAGTAGTGAATCTGATGAAAAGTGAATTTGCCAAGGCAAAGGTCACATATCTTGGTCATGTGGTTGGTCAAGGGCAAGTGCTACCAAGAGAAGCCAAGATACAAGCTATCTTAGACTTCCCAATTCCCACAACTAAGAAAGAATTGCTCAGATTCTTAGGTATGAGTGGCTTCTACAGGAAATTTGTTCCAAATTTCAGTACAGTGGTTAGTCCTCTGACAAACCTGCTGAAGGCAAAAGTGAAGTATGTTTGGTCTGACGAATGTCAAAGATCATTTGAGAAATTAAAGGCCATTTTGGTGAATGAGCCTGTTTTGGCAGCTCCAAACTTCACAAAGCCATTCAAAGTAGCTATTGATGCATGTGATGTTGGAGTAGGAGCAGTATTGCTCCAAGAAGATGAAGAAGGCATCGAAAAACCAGTGTGCTACTTCTCTAAGAAACTCAATCGGTTTCAAAAGAAATACTCAACTATTGAAAAAGAGGCCCTGAGTCTCGTACTAGCCCTTCAGCAGTTTGAGGTGTATCTAACCAATGGAGAGATTACAGTCTATACAGACCACAATCCTCTTGTGTTTTTGGAGAAATTCAAAACAAAGAATCAAAGACTGTACAGATGGAGCCTAATGCTCCAACCATTCCCTTTGAAAATTGTACACATAAAGGGAAAGAATAATGTAATTGCTGATGCTCTATCAAGAGTATAAAAAGTGAAATTATTCATGATTTTGACCAAGTGTGTCATTTGAAGAAAACATCTTTGATGTTCATTTATTTTAACATGTTCGTTAAGTACTATATCTTTGTACACGATAACTGTAAATGATTTATCAAGATGACTTTGAACAGTTAAAAGAAAAAATAATCATAAAGAAACCTTTACTACGGTAAAGCTTTCTTTTCCCCGGTGGGGGAGGTGTTACATGTATGAATAATTGTAAAAGAATTTTAAAAGCAATTACATTTATCTATTAGTTATTTCCCTTTAAGGATAGCCAAGAATTGTAAAGAACATTCCAGGATGTCTTTTTATTATGCAGGCCTTGCCTATTTAAAGGCCAAGGAGTTTTATTGTTGAATAAGGAAAAGCCAAACAATAGAATTGTATTGGTAGTGGAAATGAATAGGCTTAGGTATTTTGTTTACACTGTTGATTTCAATGAGGTCATTCAAGAGTGTTCTGGATTTTGACTGCTCCTGAAAGGAGAAAGTTCTTTTGGAAGACAATTCTAGAAGCTTGTAGATTAGTCGAAATTTGAGAATGATCTAGAACACTTGTAATTAGTATAAAGCTGCAGATTTTTCAAGATGATCATCACATCATATTAGATCACTTCACCAGATCAGATCAGAGCAGTTTATGCATCAATGAACTGTTTGCAGTTATTTTGAGAAATTATCAGTTCTCATCGAGATCATCAACATCATCAACCTGTTCAATGAACACGCTTCAACCCATGGATTGCTGAAATTGACTGTTAATCATCATCAACATCGTCTTCACGGACATTTCAACTCGTTGCAGTGACTCTTATTATTCATCGGACTTCAACATCAGTTTCATCATCGCCATCATTGTGAATTTTCGCCAGTCAACTGGGATTTTTATCATTTGGATTATTACTTGGATATAGCATCATCACTTCGGGATTTTACATCGGACACTTCAAGAGATTTATGTAAGATCATTATTTGTTTTATTTTATGTATAATTATTTCCTGTAATAAAAAAAAGGAAAATTTAAAACTTCATATTTCATATTCTAATTGTTATTTGTTGCAGTATCGTAACAACACCGATCAGATAATTATTCATACAATGCAGTTTTTGTCTCACCTGCATAGTAGAGCAGGGATTGGATTCTCAAATGGTGGCGCTTGGAAGCCGTTATAAAAAAGTAAAAATAAAGAAAAATTAGGGAGATAAAAATGTATCTACCAGTTACCTGGAAATAAGGATTTGGTGATCATTTTAATACAAAGAGAAAACAAAAACTCTTTACTTGACACTTAATTGATTTCCTCAAATTTTGTCAAATTTAGCACTCGATAACCTCTTTTATAGAGGATTGATACTGTTCTATTATTTATTCTATGAGCTGTAAAAAGTGATTTGAAAACCCTGTTTGTAGGATTTCTATTTCAACGGTTAGAAATTTTGCATTTCCAGAGTATCCTTTTTGTTTAAGAGTAAAACATCAAATAATGTGATATTCAAAGCATCCTGATCATAAAAGATTATGAATTTGGGACATAACAAGCAGAAACTTTGTTTCCGGAGCCAATTAAAATCCGAAGTTGTATAAGTGAAATACATGTATGCTCAGATGTATTGCCTTCTGTGATTGCCTGCATGCACTCTTGCCTAACACGAACTGAATGAATGATACTGCCCCAGGATACTGCACGTGAGTTGTAGAGTTGCAGTTTGGGGCGCTAATGAGGTGCAACGCCTAATTTTCAGCTCTTGGAAAATCAGGGAACGTATACCGTAACTTTAGCCACTGGCGTACAGATGGGGGCGGGAATGGGGGGCCCCCAAGTGTTTCACGTCCAAGAAAACAAAAGGAGAAAAGGAAAGGAAAATATTGTATTATTAACTGAATAATATGTCAAAGTATAGATTTTTGTATTGAAAAGTTAAATATTTTTGCTTCAGCTGCCATATCTAGCCCCCTCATTTTTTTATACTCATTACGCCACTTGCTTCAGCCAATAGATCTGGTGCAGAACAGTCTGAACTAGTGGTATCATTGGAATGTTGTGAAAAAGTCACTGGCCATTTTTTCTTTTGATATCGTGTAGTTTGTTGGCATTTGTATTTCTTCTGTTATTAATTAGAGCCCCTCTGGGCAATTTAAAAGGCCTCATATTCCAAAATTTCTGGGGGAAAAGAAATGTGGCGCTTCCAAAAAAGTAATTGAGAATGGCTGTAGTAGAGTAAAACTATAGGCACCGCTTTTCTGACGGCGACGGCATCAACTCCAAATCTTAACTGAAGATTAAGTTTTTGAAATGACAGCATAACTTTAAAAATATATAGACCTAGTTCATGAAACTTGGACATAGGTTTAATCAAGTATTGCTAAATATCCTGCCTGAGTTTCAAGTCACATGACCAAGGTCAAAGGTCATTTTGGGTCAATGAACTTTGACCAAGTTGGGGGTATCTGTTGAATTACCATCATAACTTCAAAAGTTTATGGATCTGATTCATGAAACTTGGATATAAGAATAATCAAGGATCACTGAACATTCCGTGCAAGTTTAAGGTCACATGATCAAGGTCAAAGGTCATTAAAGGTCAATGAACTTTGGTCCAATTGGGGGTATTTGTTGAATTACCATCATAACTTTGAAAGTTGATTGGTCTAGTTCATAAAACCTGGACATAAGAGTAATCAAGTGTCACTGAAGATCCTGTGTGAGTTTCAGGTTACATGACCAAGGTCAAAGGTCAATGGACTTTGGCCATGTTGGGGGTATCTATTGAATTTCCATCATAACTTTAAATGTTTATGGATCTGATTCATGAAACTTGGCCATAAGAATAATCAAGTATCACTGAACATCCTGTGTGAGTTTAAGGTCACATGATCAAGTTCAAAGGTCATTAAAGAGAAATTCCAGTAGTTGCAGTAAACACTGATTTCATGAGAAAGTCTGTAAAACAAGGCTTAATTGTCATTGTCAGTATATTTTCGAGGATCTAGATCTGGTACAGTTACATTAACTGAACTTTGTCAATCTTGAAATCTACGCTGAAAAATGTTCACACCGAAGATCCCCAACACAGATAAGCGCACGTGGGACAGTGTAATTATTGCTTAAAGCGTCAGGCCTGACGCTCTACCCGAATCCTGTGCTTCTCAGCAAATTACACAATTTCTTCCAGAATTTTTTGGCACATGCGTTTTTTATTCATACAAACAGACACTTTTCATTGGTCATTTCATTGGATTCTGTACGAACTCATTTTGATATCGTTACCAAAACAAGCATTTACCTTTAAAGGTCAATGAACTGTGGCCAAAACCTGGACATAAGAGTAATCAAGTATCACTGAACATCCTGTGCGAGTTTCAGGTCACATGACCAAGATCAAAGGTCAATGGACTTTAGCCATGTTGGGGGTATCTGTTGAATTTCCATCATAACTTTAAAAGTGTTTGGATTTGATTTTTTTTTGTGTTTTGTCTGTACCATTTTTCAGTATAATCAGCTCACTTATTGAAGGGCAGCAATTATTGCATGGGGATGCATGTACATGCATTCAACACATATATTTCAGGGGATGTATGGTGGTGGGGTCAATCCTTGGTTTACAGTGGAATAAAAATTATTCAATTTATAGTTATTTCATCTTTATTTTGTTTTTTAATTTAGGTTTTTCCTGCATTTTGCAAATCAAGTCAAGATGCCATTCCCATCCTGGTTTTATTCTTGCGAAGTATTGTGGACATCAAATTATTTTCATTTACGGTAATAGTTTCAAATCACAAGTGCAGATGCCACTTCCCCTCTGGATCAGAAGCTGTGAGATCATCCCATTTGAGGTGAGTCGTGAGTGCACACCGGCTGGCCACCTGGGCCCCGTCTCACAAAAAAATTACTATTGATTTGGTCAACTTCAGCTTTATGGAAATCCTTCAATGTCATAGTTTTTTCTACAAGAAATTTGCACAAAATCCTTTGTGAACAAGAAGGAAACTAAATTTCCAAGAAAACGATAGATGAATGATTTTTTTTCATATCAGGGGGCCGTTTCATAAAGCTGTTCGTAAGTTAAGAGCGACTTTAAGAACGACTGGTGATCCTTTCTTATGCGCTAAACCATCGCCAATTCAATATACCACTTACCGCAAGAAGGGATCACCAGTCGTTCTTAAAGTCGCTCTTAACTTACGAACAGCTTTATGAAACACCCACCTGGTATTATGAACAAACATGCATTTAGATGTTGACGTTGCTGGCTTTCCATAGTTGTGGTTGATTGGATCAATTTCAACTCTTTGCAAGATGGCTCTGGTATCTGAAGTAGATATGAACCCAGAGTCTGTGTTCATATCTACTGTAGATATCTTCTCTTTTTTTGTTATTTTTTTATATTTATTCAGTCACCTTAGAAAAAAAGTAGAAAGTGGTAGGATAATCTGCATTGAAGTAATAATAAGAATGTAGTGAATTCAAATGATAAGGTAAATTTACTTGTAGAAATTATTTAATGTCCATCATATCTGGAAAGCATTTTGAAAAAACATGCACTTAGATGTTGATGTTGCTGGCTTTCCATAGTTGTGGTTGATTGGATCAATTTCAACTCCTTGTAAGATGGCTCTGGTATCTACAGTAGATATGAACCCAGAGTCTATGTTCATATCTACTGTAGATATCTTTTTTTTTTGTTATTTTCTTATATTTATTCAGTCACCTTAGAAAAAATAGAAAGTTGAAGGATAATTTGGATTAAAGTAATGATAAATATACATATATTAAAAAAAATTCCTGAATATTTACATGTAGTTCTAGATATGACTTCTTACAAAAGTTTGAGGTATTTCAGATGTGAAGGTAGAGTTACATTTCTTATTACAGATACATCTACAGATATTTATGTTTATAGCTCTTGTATTGTGTGTGTTTACATGTGTTCGATCCATTTAGCAGTAGTGGCCAAAATACCAATGCTAGCATGACTCCACACTGTTGTGGATCTGGTCACAAAGTAAAATAGTTTTGAGAGCACTAGCTTTCTGTAGGGACAGCGATTTTTAGTTTACAGGTAAATCAAAATGGATGATCTGTTTGGTTCTTTAAAGGACAAGTCCACCCCAATAAAAACTTGATTTGAATAAAAAGAGAAAAATTCAACAAGCATAACACTGAAAATTTCATCAAAATCGGATTTAAAATAAGAAAGTTATAACATTTCAAAGTTTCGCGTATTTTCAACAAAAAAGTTATGTGAACGAGCCAGTTACATCTAAATGAGAGAGTTGATGACATCACTCACTCACTATTTCTTTTGTATTTTAAAGAAATATTGAATATTATTTTCTCCTCATTGTCATGTGAAATGAAGTTTCATTCCTCGCTGAACACATGGAATTCCATTATTTTAACATTTTGTGCTTCTGGCAAGGAGGTCCTAATCGTCAAATTCGTTAAAATTGAAATATTAATTCAAACAATAAAAAACAAAAGAAATAGTGAGTGACATCATCGACTCATTTGGATGTAACTGGCTCGTTCATATAACTATTTTGTTGAAAATAAGCGAAACTTTGAAATGTCATAACTTTCTTATTTTACATGCGATTTTGATGAAATTTTCAGCATTGTGCTTGTCTGATTTTTCTCTATTGATTCTTATCAACATTTTTCTGAGGTGGACTTGACCTTTGATTATCATGTGAAAATTCATTGAATTTCTGTAGGGACAGCGATTTTTAGATCAAAATGTATGATCTGTTTGATTCTTTAATTACCATGTGGCAATTCATTGAATTTCTGTAGGGATAGCGATTTTGAGTTTACAGGTAGGCCTACATAAAAATGGATAATCTGTTTGGTTCTTTAATTATCATGTGAAAATTCATTGAATCTACCTTGCAAAAGGAATCCACAGTTTTGCTGTGTACATTTTCCATTACAAAAAAGAATTACAGGGTTTTCTGAAATAGACAATCACTTCCCCTATTTCTTATTTACTTCAATAACTCCATACATCTACTTGATTTGCTAGTTCAGCCCTCTGGACTGCCATACCCGAATAGAACTCCCAAGGATTTAAAAAGCGCGAGCGCGCCCTCTCCCGTTCAGGCTTACTACCCATGATCACCGCGCAACTAGCGTCCATCTTCCTCTTTTGCTTTCGGCAAGCCACCTGTCAAGACGTGCTCAGATAAGTCTCCTAAGAGCTCAAATCTTTTGAGCTTTGGTATATTATTTTCGCTTATCTGTGGTGCATTCTCCCTTTTAATTTCAATCTTTCCATTTGTGTGTAAGATTGTGTTCAGAATTTACACTTGGCGTGACTTTTTAGACGTGTTTTTGGTGACACTTAAATTGTTTTTCTAACGTTTGAGTTCTCGTCGCGCCGCATCGCTAGCGCGTTCGCGAGGCACCGGGCTTGGCCTGCCTACGTGGCAGCAAGCCTTCACCACCTGTCATGGTTATTGTTCTTCACGTTCAAAGCGTGGTGGCTTTTGGTGCCGTTTTTTAATTAAATTCTAGACAGCCTCTACACTTTGTTGTCGAGGGTGTTATTGTTATTTCTTTTTGCAGGTTGGGATCTTCAACTCTGTTCCTTCCTTGCTTTCTGGAATTGATTTATTAAGATTTTCGATTGATTATTGATTGATTAATTCTTCAATTCTCTTCCCTTTCTGTTCTGAATAAATTTCTTAATTGATATTTTATTCACAGGCGGATCTTAAAGCTCAATTCCTTTTTCCTTCTGTTCTGAATAAATTTCTTGATTGATATTTTATTCACAGGCGGATCTTAAAGCTCAATTCCTTTTCCTTCTGTTCTGAATAAATTTCTTGATTGATATTTTATTCACAGGCGGATCCTAAAGCTCAATTCCTTTTCCTTTCTGTTCTGAATAAAATTCTTGATTAATATTTTATTCACAGACGCTTCGGGGATTGTTTAATTCGGCTTACGCAATTATACCTGATGATTGTTTGGTTATTCAATCCCCCCTAAAAAAAAAAAAAAAAAAAAAAAAATTTTTTGTTCTTTACAGGTGGGGTCTCCTTCCTGTTAGAAATTTTTTTGACCTGTCCCGGAATTGTTTTCTTCGTTCAATTCCCTCTTCCCTCCTAGTCTTATATATTTTTTTTTTATTTCGACAGGCGGGCTCTACGATTCCCTTTGAGGATTTACTGTGTCGTTCTTCCTCTTGGAATCGTTACTAGAGACGTTCCTCCTTCCTCCTGTTCTGAATTTCTTTACCTTTCCACAGGAGGTTACTTTTTTTTTTTTTCCTCTTGGAAATTATCGTAAAATTTCTCTTATCTGGAATTATTTGTCTCTCAATCCCTTTTCTTCCTGCTCTGAAATGCTTGTTTTTGTGTTTCTTCGCAGGTGGAAACTTCGTTCTCTTCTGAACTTGCATTCATTTTTGAATTTTTGTTTCGAATTTTTCCTTCGGGCACAAAAAAGAGAATATAGTAGGGGAACCTTGTAGGAGTTTCTTTTTTCAAAGTCTCCGATCTCCTTTTTATTTTCTTACAGGCAGATACCTAAACTATTCTTAGGTTCTTCTTCCTCCCTACCCCTCCCCTCTTGTTTTGTTCTGTTTGCTCAAACAAACTCCTTTTAGGAGGAGGGAAAGACCACTCCGGTCTCCACTTTTAATCTAAGCGAGATCTTTGTAAAAAAAAAAGAAAAAGAAAAATTCTTGTTTTTCCTTTTTCAGGTAGAGAGAGGTATCTTTGAATGGGACTAACACAGCCCCAGAGGACCTGGTGCCCTCCACGGGGACCGTCCCGATTGCAAGTTACAGAAGTCGGCCGCCTCCAGGCGAGCAGGAGGGACGCCGCGGTGAGCGCCCAGCGGCGGTGAGTATGAGGGTGCGTCGATCAGTATTCCGAATTTGCGGTCGGATGCTAAGAGAAGGAAGGCCGAGACTGTGGTGCCACGGTCTCGGACAAAGGAAAAAGTGGTAGCCAAGGCTTCCAAGCCTAAACTAGGTCCTGCCGCCGCAGCACCCATAGGGCTATGCGACCCACCGGCTACCGGGTCACCAGAAGTCCGGAGGGAGAGTGCGGTTCTCTCTCCCCCCGGCACAGGTCAGGATCTCTGCCGTATAAGTCGTCCTCCGTTGACAGCATCGGGAGAGATCGCCCAGCCCCTGACCGCGAGAGGCGTCACACAGACTGTAACCACAATCTGATCGTGACCACAATCTGACCCCGTCAGATTCGGTTGAAGTTTCGTTGTTGGCGGCCGCCCTGCCAGGGGCGGCAAATCGTAAGAGATCACCCGTGCCTCTTGTGCCTTCTTCTGCTCCGGCCACGCCGGCGGAGCCCGCAAAATAAGAAGAAGAAGAAGAGGTCGAAGGAGAGGTCGGCCAGCCCTGTTGCCATGGGCATTCCTCCTTCAGACCCTCTTATCGGTGGCCAGATGTTACAGTCATACATGTTATGCTGCTATATTCTGCTACCGCGAGAGGCGTCACACATCGGGCTGTGACCACAATCTGACCCCGTCAGATTCGGGTGAAGTTTCATTGTCGGCGGCCGCCCTGCCAGGGGCGGCAAATCGTAAGAAATCACCCGTGCCTCTCATGCCTTCTTCTGCCCCGGCCACGCCGGCGGAGCCCGCAGAAAGAGAAGAAGAAGAAGAGGTCGAAGGAGAGGTTGGCCAGCCCTGCTGCCATGGGCGTTCCTCCTTCAGACCCTTGTGTCGGTGGTCAGATGTTACAGCTATTCATGCTGCTACATTCTGCTACCGCGAGAGGCGTCACACATCAGACTGTGACCACAATCTGACCCCGTCAGATTCGGGTGAAGTTTCGTTGTTGACGGCCGCCCTGCCAGGGGCGGCAAATCGTAAGAAATCACCCGTGCCTCTTGTGCCTTCTTCTGCCCCGGCCACACCGGCGGAGGCCGCGAAGAAGAAGAGGTCGAAGGTGAGGTCGGCCAGCCCTGTTGCCATGGGCGTCCCTCCTTCAGACCCTTGTGTCGGTGGTCAGATGTCACAGCTATTCATGCTGCTACATTCTGCTTTCGAGTAGTGCGGGTTCACCCCACCCTCGACGTCTACTCACCCCGCTGATGCCCCTGAGCATCAAGCGAGACAAGTGGGCAATAACCACCAGACACCCGGGAAATCCTCGAGCGATTCTGTTAAATCGCCAGCCAGTGCACCGACTAACCGGGTGCCCCAAGATCGCGTGTGCTTTCCAGCATTTTCGTCGATCTCAGAGCACGTGTCCCAGCCGACACGTGGGGCCACCCCGGCGCTTACTGGACAACCTCCCGGTTCAGTCCATAGAGCGAGACTCCCTTTACGAGGACAACCCCTATCCCGCGGGCGACTTTTCAGTAAGCGCTCAGGCGCTGCTTGACAAGTATCTACCTCACATCTACCCTCCGAGCGGGGGTATTGATGAAGCAAGGGAGTCCATATTTTCTCGCCCCGCCTCTTCAGGCGCTCCGAGCTCAATCGGCCGAATTGGGGGTCTCGGAGAGTGACGGGGTCGCTCTAGACGAGGCGGCTCCTACGACGAGGAAGCCGCCAGCTCCGTGGGTGTAAACCCACCCCCGCTCTGCTGCTGCCCGGAAGCGCCAGGCTCCGGCGCCGCCGTCTCGAAATTTTCAAGCCTCTCGAGGCTAGCGAGAAGGCAGAGGCAGGGGGGGGGGGCGATTATTATGCAGGTACTCCCGAATTCGCCCTCTACGTCAAGCTCACATACGGCGACGACTCCTTCAGCGGTAACTCTCCATTCTTCCCCCTAAGCGGGCCCGTAGATTGGAGGTATGAATCTCTTACATACCGCATGCCGCACTTCTCTCGTGAGAATGTTTGGCTGCTTTGAGAGGACAACCTATCACGTCCGCCCAGGCGACGGGACCGTCGCTTTTCTGGCCTGAACCTCACTTTCTATTCGAAAGTAAGGGTGCCCTGTCTTACTTAGCTCCTACCCTTGCAACGCCAGAGTCAGGGCTATAGTACAGACACCCGTTCTCCAGCGATCGCCGCTGAAGAGAGGGCGACTCTGATATGAGCACCATCACCGCTCAGCGGTATGTCTCACTATCTCATAGCTCTCCGAGCTTATGAGTATGTATATCGGATCTGAATGTCACGGCGATTAAAAGTTCTCCTGTGCTTAATAATCGCTATGCCTTCACCACCCGGTGCATTATGGTTATGTTAACCTATTTGTCTCGTATTCGGGCGGCTCGTACGAACCCTGCCCGAGCTGCCATCACCGTCGTCCCCCCGGACACCGCCGGCAGCACCCGCACCGAATACGTGGAAGGAATCAGCTTTTCATATGCTAGATATCCCTCCTGTTGACATTCACAGCTGTTCCCCGAGTCTTTCCCGGTTGGGTAAACATCATCTCGGAGGAAAGTAACCGCCGTACATCTCATGAGATTGTTGGCTATGTACGTGCGTTCAAACTTGTTTAAAGCCCCAGGATTCTCTGTTGGCATTCTATGCCTACTTTCTGGGCACACCCACCGTACCGGGTCGGCGAGTTCACACCAAACTGTACACCACCAGACCATCGGTCGAGCTCTAACTGTCTATCTTATAGACTGCCCTCTATGTGGGTCAATCTTGCGGGCGTCTCCGCCGCTCCCTCCTTGTGCGGAGTGGTCTACGGTGGATGTCTTTACCGTGCCCGTTAGTCGAATCGGCTTCTTTCTTAGAAATTTTTTCACGGCACACTCGAGTCGCCCCGCATGCTGCTTTCATCCTCCTTCCATGCAAGGCATGTGGCCAGGGTCACCGCACGACCGAGGATGATGTAACAGTGGATGGATGTATGCTTATGCCTTCCTAACCACGATCACTACGACCCGCCTTCTCTCGGGCCGACTGTGGATGAGCCTCTCCATGTAAGTGATTTACTTCACTGGAGTTCTTCTTTTAGAAATTTAGATTCTCATCCCCCGCTGCTTAGGGCGTCATTTTTGCCGCCCCCCGCAGCTTTTTGGAGCTCCTTATCTTACCGATATCGGACTGTTCCACGCTGCCGCAACCGGCGCCGGCGGTGCTCGCTCTTACGATCACCTGAGAAACAGGCCTTGTGACTGTTTTCATAAACAACTGGTTCTCACCGCAGACTGATGGAAATTTTGTGATTACTTCCTCAAGTCTCCTTCGCTTGTTTCTTCAAGCGAGGACTTCGACACTCTTAGCCAGTTTCCGTCCCTAACTTGATAGGACAGGGCCGTTGCTACCTCATTCGATTCCGTTGGGAATGTAACGGTTGAGGTATCATATCTGGCGATGTCTGTTCGTTTAGAGCATCTCTTGATGGTCGTTTACACGTAATATCGTGACAGATTTTTTTTCGCCAGCTCCCTCTGGCGTACACTTGCTGCTGCTAGGGATTCCCCCGCCCAGCGGACAGCCATCGCAGCCTAGCCTCACGGGCTCTCTCGGCGATGGTGGCTTGAGCCAAGCCACCTCTTCCACCGCGGGCACTGCACCCTCAGATGGGTGCTTCAATCAGTATGGGAGAAAGGGGATCCTGAGTTCTCTCTCGATCACTCGGTCTAACACACTTTTGTCGTGATGTGTACCGCGCTGTATCCCTGACACGCCCGGTTGAGCTGTTTTGACCAGACTGCTCTATTCTACATAGGCAACATGTCCGCGGCATTCCTTATTAACAGGATGGCACTCAGTCGCTTTCTCGACCCTTGTCTGCCTTACGAGTGGTTTTCTTCCTAAATCCCTACTCTCCGTCGTTCCTGGTCCCCTTCGGACCGCTAGTAACTTTTTACCACAGCTCTCTATCAGAATTCTGCAGATTTCTGCCCTCACGCATTTGAGACAGATATCGAATTCTGGGCGCTTTCTCCCACGCGGAGGCTTCCCCTACAGAAATTTCCAAGCTTGCGGGAAGCGTGCGACTAGCTTGCGCAAGCTTGCGGCATGCTAGTAACTAGCATGCGGTTAGCTTAATAAGCGTGTGATATGCGTGCAGAGTAATAGTTAAGCGATCTTTTAGCGAGCAGGGACTGTTCGCTAGCATGCACTCGCTTATTAAGCGAGTGCCCTGCTAGTCGCATGCTAGTTACTAGCAAGCGGCACGCTTAAATTTCGGTAGGGGTTCTGAGATATCTCGCCTTCTCAGATTGGTCGATTGATCACTTACTGAGCCTTAAAAGCTTCAGTTTTCCGATCACGATTCTTGTTGAAATTTTCAACAAATTTCGATTCTTACGCTCTAGTCAGCAGGTGATGTTGTTCTCCTGACACTAGGCCGAGGGCCCATGATACTTAGTATTCCTGAGTATACAGGGCATTCCTCTCGAGGACATTTTTGAGGGCCGCCTTTTGGCGCTCAACTAACTCCTTCACTTCTTTCTACTTGAAGGACATTCCGTCCAGCGAGGCGAGATTTGCTGCTTCGGCGCTTAAAGCAGCTGCGGCTTTTTCCCCCTCTCCCTAAATTTCGTTGTTTTTGTTTTTTTCTTTTAAAATTTTCTTAGGCTTACAATTGAAAACATGCCTCCCTACGGTTTGAGTCCGTGCTGGTCTAGCAAATCAAGTAGATATATGGAGTTATTGAAGTAAATTATGAAAATACTTACCTGATTTTCTTATTTACGAGATAACTCATACATCTACTTGATACCCTCCCACCGACCCTCCGCCTTGCGTAGCAACATGTTTCAACGTATGGGCTTGCGAAAGGTGAGGAAGATGGACGCTAGTTGCGCGGTGATCATGGGTAGTAAGTCTGAACGGGAGAGGGCGCGCTCGCGCTTTTTAAATCCTTGGGAGTTCTATTCGGGTATGGCAGTCCAGAGGGCTGAACTAGCAAATCAAGTAGATGTATGAGTTATCTCGTAAATAAGAAAATCAGGTAAGTATTTTCATAGTTTGTTTTAAAAGAAGCATTTCAGGGCCCCGTATTACAAAGAGTTACGATTGATCCTATCAATCACAACTATGGACGGCCAGCGACATCAACATCTAAAATGCCTGAATGTTAAAAATGTTTTCTAGATACATGTATGACATAAATTACATACATTCACTGTTTTCTTGAAAATTTGGTGTGTTCACCTTTGTTACAGAAGACATTTTGAATATTTAATGTAGAAAAAATTATGACACTGATGGATTTCCATAGAGTTATAATTGATCCAATTGATCGTAACTTTTTGTAATACGGGGCCAATTTTAGAAGGATGTGAAAATTTAATTTTTACTACTAATTTTAGCAGTCACAATTGTATTATTTAGAAAAATGTGGGACGGTATATTTTATTTAAGGGCAAGTCCAAGAATTCGCGCGCGTTACGTATGGGACATTTCAGAGGGTTTAATGACCCGAAAAAAGTGTTAAATGACTTTGATTAGATTGAATACCCTCATGATGGTAGACACCTAGGAGAAGAATAATCATGCAAAAAATTGTGACATATGACCCTGACCTTGACCTTTTCGAGAGAAAAGTATTTCACTTGACAACTTGAAACTTAGTGTGATAGAAGTCACAATTCTATAGTATATTTATGGCAAGTTTCATGCCATACGCCAAATCTCTCTAATTACAGACTCTGATTAAACAAATTAATGACATGTTACGTATGGGACAGTTACGTATGGGACATTTCGTCCCCATAGAGAACGTACACAATTTTCCCCATAATTCAAAAAATTGAAATAATTTGAAAAATGGAAATAACAAAAGAGTATCTTTCTCTGAAAATGTTCTACAGAGACATATTTGATATGACTGAAGGGGAAATTAGCAATTTCAACCTTTTATTACTTGTTTTTCATGGTTTTATGAATTTCTTATGTATTTCTTTGTTTGTTTTTTTCATATTTTTCCATTTTCAATTTTTTTTTGCTTCAATTGTATTCATTAATCAGTATTCATAACAAATCAGTCCTTAAAAACTAAAGGAAAGGTAAATACACTATTTATAGCACTCTTGAAATTTGTTTTTTTTCCATTCACTTTGTACACAAATCTCCCCATTGACATTGTGTGTAAATGTCCCATACGTAACATGTTGTCCCATACGTAACAATTTTTTAATTAACTTTTAATTAAAAAGTAAACTCTATTTTTGAAACTTTTTGTGGTATAACATTTTCATACTAAATAAATTAGAACTTCCCAGAGATGCAACATTACAAGTACATGTATTGTATTATGAGAAATAACTTAAAAAAACATCCTCAAAATGTTACGTATGGGACATTCCATCCTTGGACAAGACCTAATTTGCATAATTAATTAGATGACACCACTTTTTTCTGCCAAAAGTAATAAGATGTTAGGGGGTCCATGTCCCACCTATGACTAAATCTCAGAAGTTTTGTTTTCATTTTCTATGAGTTTTTATAATTGTCCCATACGTAACACCAATTTTATTGATTATGCAAATTAGGTGCCCCAAATTAGAATAAATATGCATATTATCAAATTTTCCTTAATGAAATTTTAAAATTCAACATTTGGGCTTTCTTACCCCACCAAAGATAACTTCTTAAATTAAAGATGAAATTTTGCCTTCTAGGGTGACCTTTTCTTGGACTTGCCCTTAAGATTATCATGATAACAACATTATCTGGAGTGGAGCGTTGTGGCCCAGTGGATAAGTCTTCTGACTTTGAAACATAGGGTCTTGAGTTTCAATCCCAGCCATGGCGTAATTTCCTTCAAGAAATTTATCCACATTGTGCTGCACTCAACCTAGGTGAGGTGAATGGGTACCCGGCAGGATTAATTCCTTGAATGCATGAGCGCTGGAAGGCAGCTCGAGCTAAAGCCGGAATAATAATAACAACGCGCCTCGGAATAGAATATTTCTAGATAGATGGCGCTTTATAAATGCCTATTATTATTATCTTTTCTTTATTTGCTTGTATAGGTGAGTAGCGACTAGCGCCTGAACGAATGGTTGAGTAACACCACTATCTTTTCTTTATTTGCTTGTATAGGTTAGTAGTACCTGAACGAATGGTTGATCTTCGCTAGTTATGCAACCCATCACTGTACAGATGCAATCAGAGTCAACGACCTCAGCATAGCAAATGGGTCAAAAGTTACTAGCAGGTCAAATACAAAACTTGCAAGGTAACCACCTCACCCTATGTTCTCAATTTATAAAATTTGTCAATAATGTTTAGTAGTGTGAAGTCAACAATCTGCAATCATATTCATAACATTTGATTTTTTTGTAAAAAAATTCATTGTGTTTTGTGTTTTGAGAATATTTGTTTCTTATCCAGTTATCAAGAGTGAATGTAAGATTACAACCTCGCATTCTCTTTTTTCATGATTAATATTCATGGGAGATCATGATGTGAATGTGTTACCTTTTCCATTTGAATAGAAAAGAAATCATGATCATAATATACAAATCTCTGTACTACTTAATGTCTGTAAAAACTAGCTTCTGTGGTTTTGAGATGTTCATTTGATATTACACATCATATCCCGTATTCATTCATTTGGCAGCTTTGTCTTCATCATTCAAGCATCAGGACAGCAGGTCATTCTGCCAGCTTACGACCCAACTCCCGACCAAACTCAAACTATTCAGGAATTGCTGGGCAATGCTACATTGCCTACCCATTGTATCATCAAGACCTCTTCATAGCTGTGTCTCTCTGCCCATGGACCTACTACTCTGACAGAGTATAAGGTCCACGCTCTGCCATACATGTACCTCTTAACCCTAAAAAGACTGGGGCCGTAAAATTTTATTTCTAGCAAAAAAATTAATCTTTGTGTCATTACCTTTACTTTTTCTTGATAAAAACAAATAGTACCTCTTACCCCTAAAAAGACTGGGGCCGTAAAATTCTGTTTCTAGACAAAGTTCATCTTTGAATTATTACCTTTACTTTTACTTTATAAAAACAAATAACTACGTGTTTATGATCGGAAAAATTGTCAACAATTTCCATTGAAAAACAATTTAAAAAAAAACATGGTAGAATTACATGAGAAACTTTAAACAATAAAATAAAAAAAATTCGTGTATCCAAACAGAAACCCTTAGAGGGCTTTAAGGGCTTAATTTACAGCCAAATTTTAATTCCATGCATAAGTTAGCACAATCTTGAATTATTTTGGAAGAACCAAATATGCAGTTCTGTAGATTGCATTGTGGTTGATGTGGACATTTCTTTTTGTCATGATCACACCATTATGAGCCAAAAGGATTGTTTGAAAACCTTAAAAAATACCCCAGTCTTATTAGGGTTAACCATTTTGGTAAGAGAAGGCCCTTTAGCAATTGGGTGGATGATGTCTACTGCTATCGCTCGCTGGTTGGAGATGCCCTGAGAAGAGTGGAGGTAGCCTAAATTAAGACCAGGAATCTTATGAACATCCTTCATTCCCCAGAAGACTACCTTGAGGAACTGCAGCAGATCATCAAGAGGTATGTTGAACAGGGTTGTTGATAGGGAATTTTAAGTCTTGGTCAGTAAAATCACCCCACCCCACACCTTGCCATGGGAGTTTAGGGGGATGAAAACTTTGTGGTCTTATCTTTATCATACCATTTTTAATGCAAGTCAGGAAAGTGCCTATTTCGAGTGATGGTTTCATCTGCCGCCTACCACAGAAGCATAAAAAAAAGAATTTCTATTTACCCTTCCAGAGGGTTCTTTTTTTAACATTATTTCATGCAGTTTGATATCTTCAGCATTTCAACACCAATTTTGTAAAAGATGCCCCAAAATGAGAAAGTGCCGTCAAAGAACTAATTTGGGCGGGGAATACAAAAAAAAATCGCCATTCATCATTGGTTGTCATCATAACTGAAGATTCATCACTCCTTCATATTTTGTAATTGTTTGCGAGCTGTAAACAAAATCATGACCCTATAGAGGTATTGGTAATTAAGAAGTGATAAAAGTGATTAATTTTCATTTGGTGGGTGTTGTTTTAATATTTTCTATCGTCAATCTTACTGTCATAGAAGCATCTGCCATTTCCTTTGTTATTAATCAAGTTGATAACCTGAATATCTTTGTTAATTCCTCTAGCTACTCAGACCTTGATCCTGCTCCACCACCTATGGTAGCTCCAGCTCGTGGTTATTATGCAGAGATGAAGAATCGTTTATTCCTCTAGCTACCCAGCCGTCCCGCTCCACTACCACCAGTTGGAAGTCTAGCTCCAGTTCCTGGGTATTATGCAGAGAGGGAGACTTGTGAAAAGCAGAGATGATGTCATAGAAGAAGCAGAGGAACTGCAGGTTGGTCAACATCTTTTGTCGCTGTTATTTTCTACCCTATTCCTGCTCTTATTCTTTAGAAAGAAAAATCCAGAAATGAATTCATTTCTTCTTCCATGACTGAAGTAAAGAACCTAAGGACCATTTCATAAAGCTGTGAGTTACGAAATACTAGTGCTCCGTTCTTGTGCTAATGAGACATCCCGCATTTCCACTAGACTTTCCACAGTTTGGGACTGAATTTCCTGTATTAATGAAATTTCCACTATTAGGATAAATAGGAAACTTTACTTTCAGATTGCTCTTATTTACAAAATCTTTATCTGCATAAGAATTTGATTTCGGCTTTAGCTGATCATGGAAATTAAACAAAATTGAGACTCTTGTTTTAAAGATAAGAATTGGAAAGCTTGTCAGTGATTTTCATGAACTGATTTGCTTTGACTCGAGCAGATGCAAGGATATCAGGGGCTTATACCAAGTAGCTAGTGAAGGTTAATAATTATCTAGTTTCAAGAAGTTCTCTCCTGGGGCCCGTAACACAAAAAGTAGCAACTTCTTTCTACGATTGATTCCATTGGTTACAACGTCCAGTCATTTATAGAAATTGAGCGTATGATTAATCGCTAACCTTTGTGTTACGGGACCCTGGTCATCAGTCGTACCTAATTCGTTCAGAAATGTCCTGTACATCCAGTGGGTCGGATGTGCATACTTTATCGAATGGCCCCACCAGGGCCCCACTTTATGGAATGGCCTAGTAAATACCAGGGCCCTATCTTACAAAGAGTTACGATTGATCCAAACAATATACAAATAGCGAATAGGCATGAGTTCGATGGAGCAAGATTTCGCATGAGATGAAAGAATGATGCTCTATTCAACGAGGCGTTAGCCGAGTTTAATAGAGCGTTTCTTTCTTTCACCGAATGCGAAATCTCGCACCATTACATGAATAAGAATATTCACTATTGTGTTGTACAACACCTCAGAATTAAGCGAAAATATGAAAAAAAAACAAGGAGTTTATTCCTATAGTAATCTATAAAATGGGAGCAAAAATACTGATAGCAGAAAGCAAAATCCCACAAGCGCACATGACCATGGGCAGCATTGCGCATTGAGCCAGCAGGCTTATACGCGTATTGCACCTTCATTTTTACTGAGCGCAATGAATTAAATCGTATTGTGACGTCGCCTCCTAAAGCCGTGCAACGGTACATTGTGGATGGTACGTCTTTTGTGCAACGGTATGAATGTTTGGCATTCAGCCTCGCGTATAACAAGCTAAGTAGGCGTTGTACAATCATAACTATGGAAATCCATCAATGTCATCAGTATTTATACCAAAAATTTGCAAACACACCAAATTGTCAAATCAATGAATTTATGGTAATACATTATATCTAGAAGTGTTTTTGAACAAATATGCATTTTCTATGTTCATTTTGCTGGCTTTCCATTGTTACAAGTGATCTGGTCAATCGTAACTCTTTATAAGACTGGCCGTGAAGTGCATATTCCTGTACACAAAGTTTTTTTTCTATGAATATGAATCAGAGTGAGATGAATGTTTTTGAAAAAAAATGTTAAAATTTCCTCTTTACTCAGGTCATGTGACTCAGTATACAACATGGACACCCCCCCCCCTATCTGGTGAGAGAGATGGTCGACCAAAGACAAGGACAGACTGATCATGTGGGTGGCCCAGCACAGCAACATGTGATACATGGAAACAGTGCCTGATGGAAGCAGAGATTGTAGATATTCTTAGATATTAAAATTGATTGGCTTATAGTTCATTCCTGACTAACCAAGGCTCCACGCTAACTTTTTTTCTTGATGTTCCGAATGGTCCACCAAAAGTACCACTTTCATATTCTTGGTGGCCCTATTAAACATTACAATTTATCAAAACTTTGGCGAGCCAAACTGTTCAACCAAGTGTGTACTTTTGGTGGCCCAACTCTCATTTTTGCTAAAAAAAATTGCCCTGCTAAAGGATTGCAATTATTATTGAATTACCAGATGAATAATTGATTTTAATTTCGAAACCTGGTGGACAAAGTTACTACCTTTGAGTCCCCCAATCGTTTTGTCTTTTCAAGGCTACATAATACCAATGTTTGCAATCAATTGCTTATTGCAAAAGCCAGACAATATCATTGTTACATGCACCAGGAACCAATCAGAATAATTGTTTTATATTTTCAATCCATTGCAAAACATTGGGTTCTATGGCCCAGGTGCCTGGAGAAGCAAACACCATTTTCTAGAAGTCAAATTCATATTTTCTATAGAAAAATTCTGTCTTGTCAATTGAACGAACCAAACGCCAGTTAGAATGTGTGTGTCAATTTATCTAAACCATATTTTAATGTCAAATATGTGACTTGCAAGTATTCGCTACTCTTGAGCCCGATTATGTAATGTATTATATGATGACTTTTGTGTAGCTCAAAGGAGCAGGTCCAAGCTTTTATCTTTTTCAGGCAGTTCAAAGTATCTGCATTGCTTATTGTTTCTGTAAGGCATGTTTACAAAGAGTCAAAATAATAATTTTGCATATGGTTGGAAATGAGTATTTTGAAGTTTAGGTTTAATTTATAAGATTTAAAATTGTGTTGTACGTGTAATTTGGTCTAATTTAATTTTCTTTTCAATGTCATCGTGATTAGGTTTTTATCAGTGATATGATTTGACAATTCTGCAAAAGTGGATCCAAAGGTTTTCCAGAGTTTTTGCCTGTTGTGTTTTATCTCTGGTTTTTTACCCTGGATCTACTTGTCGTAGAATTGTTTAGCCCTATACTGGGTGTATGAAAAAAAAGGAAACCCAACTTCAATATGTTTTCCAAGGAAAACTGTCAAATCAGTGACAACAATACTCCTATTTGATATTTCCATTGCGCATCTTATTAGCATTCAAATCACATTTTTATCATGTTTAGGACCATGTACCACTGGACACAATTGTGCAAAAATTGATATTTTCTCAAAATTATTCATTGTAAGTTTGGTTTCCTTTTTCTTGATATACCCCGTGTAGCCTGGGCCATTTTTTAATTGCATAGCGGGGGGGGCAAATAAATCACAAATCTTTGCGCCTGTTCTTGCAATTACGACAAAAATTTAATGTTTTTAAGCAAATTTGGGTCCAACATTTACTTACAAGATGCTGTTGAACTTCAGAAACGCATATTCGGGCAATGCAAATTCGGTCTTGAAAGTTGCGCGAGTGAAAAATTTGTGAAACATTTCGGCTAAATAACCACCCCCCCCCCCCCCCCCCCCCCCCCCCCCCCCCCCCCCCCCCCCCCCCCCCCCCCCCCCCCCCCCCCCCCCCCCCCCCCCCCCCCCCCCCCCCCCCCCCCCCCCCCCCCCCCCCGCCGGCTATGTACATGTAAGGTTGATAGTGATACAGACATTTTGTTGTACAGATTTGTTTATCCTTGAATGCTATTAATGTCTTGTCTAATTATCGATTTCAATTGTTAAATTAGAGATAAGTGTATTGTAAATGCACACAATTACATCCCTTGAAATTCTTTTCAACTCTTGGATACTGAAAAAAACGAATTCCTTCATAGAATTTTCAAATTATATAGAATGGAACTTTGACTTTCATTCTGCAAAATCTCAAAATTAATAGGTTGGCCCCAACCAAGTGATATGATGGTTCCGATGAAATCTAATAGTGTATGGCCTGTATGTGTTCAGTTTATTGATATCAGAATTATGAAGTCAATTCCCATACAGTGCCTGACAAAGAAATCATAAGAGAATTTAATGCATTGATGACTTGATGTATGCATGACCATAGTTCAGAAATATTCATTAGTGAAATTTTATTGGATTTTCTTTTTCAAATTTTCCGTAAACCCAATAATACGGTGCTATTGCCAGTTATGTGTATTCTTTTTTAATCCAGAAAAAAACAGTTTCTAGTGTTGGAAAAATTATATATGATAAGTTCATTTTAAATCCATGAAAAGTTTGTTCGACTAGTAAAACAATATGTGGGGCGTGTTTCACAAATTCATGTCAATTCTGACTAAAAGTCATGCTCAAGTTGTAATGTACACATGAAATTGAAGGTGCAGTCTTATTAATCGATATATCCAGTAGAGCCCATTCCATGAGCATGACCTCAGTTAGTTTCACGCGTAACTTGGAATTTAAGATCAATTTTTAAATCAATTTTGAATCTTTGTGAAACACCCCTTACATTAGTATCTTATATCACATGTAATGTCAGATAGCTTGGACCTGCCCTTTAGTGTTTTATTGTCTTTACCTTGTAACTTACTTTGTATTAATGATTTTATTTTTATTTCTTGAAAAGAATGTAAGACCAGCAGCACAGGAGATTCATTCAAGTTGGAAGACCATAGCAGTTGACCTCATCATTGATTGATGGAGTAGGCCCTTGAACTCACAAAGATGACTTTCTGTCTGGTTACAGCTGGGGTCTTCCTTCCAGAATCACTCAATTAGTGACATCATTACCAAGAGATCTATTTTTGGTGTGCAGAGGAGGGCACTGGACTCTGTTGTGCATGGGATACAGCTTCCATAATGTAAGTGCTTTATTGATGATTTTAATGATATTTTGTGTAGCCTAGAGTATGTGAGACAATGCAATCGAGAGTTTCCCACAATTACAACTGCATTACTCTGAAGGTAAAAACATTTGAGAAACATTGGGCAGCATTTCATGCAAATTGGGCTTTTTATCTACATTTTGCCTCAATCACAGTTTTAAGCTTTTGGATGAAATTCTTTTCATGAAAATCTATCAAAATCATGTTGGGACTTATATATTAAATCCCCACCCGTTGATGTTTATTGTAGTCTCTCTATTATCCATTGTACATTGATAGTCATTCTCTTTCTTATTCCATAATCTCTCTCTCTCTCATTACCCCTCCCTCCCCCCTCAACTTTCACCTCCTTTCACATCAACAATACTTGCATTATCTGTTGATCCATTGATTGTCATCTTTCTTTATGTACCTTCCTGTACTATCTGCTCTAGCTGCTGCTCTCTGAAATTTATCTTTGTTTCACATTGTTGCAACAGGATATTTGCCATGACTGATATAAAAATGTGCTAAAAAAAACACAAAGAAGTTATTCGACAAGGAAATTTATATGTATTTAACACTTTGATCCAATTTTAAAACCATTTTCAGAACTATTTAGAGCATTATGAATTTTGCAATTAATTTATTCCCTTTTCTGTACACGTTAATTTTGGGACACACTATTTGAGTCACTGTATTCCCATTCACCATAAACCTCATGTTTGTGCAAAACTGTATATGCGTATCCATCATGTAATCGCAGAACGTGTAGAGATTTAAGTTGCCCGCATTGGAATGATAAGATATGTGATGAAGGTTTATTCGAGATATCGGTTTGTCTGTCACAATTTGTTTATTTTTGTAATCTATCTTCGGATATAAACTTTTAAACCTTTTATATGAGGATTGTGTGCTTCAATGGTTTTTCCACAATAAAAAACAAAAATACAATCACTCCTTTAATCACAGCAGTACATGTTAGTCTTGAATCTAGTCTCTGAAGTGCAATGTCAATACAGATTACTCTTTGCCAGCATTGTGATTTACTTTCCAAGCTTTTGTACAAGAGCCTAGTAATTGGGGCTGTTCTCATTGGCCCTTATCAATATTTGTAATGCGACTCTTGCATGTTTGTCAAATTCATCATTAGAGTGGTTTAGCCAAGATGGCTGTGTGGCTTGGTGGCATTGATCAAGAACCGGTTCGCTGTCTAAATTTGATCCAGTTTCCCCATTTGTATCTGCACAAAGAAGAGAAGAGAGCTGAAGTGCTGCTCACTTCCAGAAATTTGCTTCACTTAATAAAATGACATCTCTGTATTTAGTGTTTCAAAATCTGGTGATCTGGTAATGTGATAATCCTCAAGTACTGTTGAAGAAAGCGGAATGATGTTCTTTTCAGCTTATGCATGACATCCAGAGCCCTTCAAAACATCATTGACATTCAAATGCTGATATCTTATGAGGCACCTGTCAGTACCTTTGGTTGTTCTCAGTGGATCTAGTTCCAGTTGATGAATTCTTTTCAATCCAGATTCATTTGATTTTTGATGAAATGAAAGCAATTTGAAGTCTTGGAAAGTTGAATTTTCTCAACCAGTTCCTAGGGCTTGACATGAGGTGATGCCAGGCTGTTCATCCACCTTCCAGTCTGTGGATGGGGTAGCGATCCACCAGATTGTCAACCTGAACTTTCACATTTCCATTTTTTCCCCCGTCTTCTGGTAATTTATCCTCAGGGAACATCTATATCCAGAGTGACTGAGAACTGCATTTATTCACATGGCTTGATTAATATTAGAGCGGTTCCAATATCAAGGAATGCATTTGACATAACTTGGCATATCTGATTTCTGATATTTGATCTGGGCTTAAGAACCTTATTTATTTCAAACGAGAGCTGCTTCATGGACAAACCTGTTAAATAAGTTCTTCTAGTCACGGATTCACCCATTGTGGTCATAAAGGATGGTGATAAGGCCTACGAGAAGGAGCCAGAGTTGAACGAGTCTTTGAGGAAGAGGCTTTTCATACCTTGAATAGCCTCAACAACACCTCTCTGAGTGTAGCAGGGAGAATTTTGTGCTCTAGCGTATTAGCGACCAAGTTATAAACGGCCTAAGAGAAGGAGCCAGAGCGGAGTAACTCTTCGAGACCTGACCATGGTGATCAATGAAAGAGGCTTGTCGTCCCTTGAATAGCCTCAACAGCACTATTTGAGTGTAGTAGGGACAATTTTGTACTCTAAGCAAGTTTTCGGTTTGAAGATAAAAAGATGCATAATTTGATAACTACTGGTAGTCTGGGACGAGTTTTAAAAAATGCTTGGATGTGGTTTCAGAAATTTGACATTGCTTCTCAACGATCCTTTGCCTCAAGAAATGGTTTTTTACTTCCAGTCTTCTCTTGAATGAGATCTAGAAATTTGGGGGGATGCTATCTCTACAATTTGACATTGCACTTCATGACTAGGATACATGCATTGTACTGTTGATGGTTGATAGGGGATTATAATTTATAAACCATTTGTGGGATTTAAAGTGCACTTCCTCAGGACAGGCCTATGTTGAGGTCCTTATTTTCTCATATCTTATCAGTTCAACTGCCTTGCCTTGTCTCTCAGAGTTGTGTGAAAATAAGTGATGGGTACAGTATGCAAACACAACACATTTGATCCTTTACCAGGGATAAAGTCAAGACCGCCTCGAGGCCACTTTTTGCCGGCCTTGGCCTTTATCTCGCGTACAAAAGCTTTGGGAGGTCTTCTCCAACGGCCTCGGAACTCGGAAGTGCCGGCCTCGACTCCATCCCTGTCCTGTACGAGATGGTGAATAAAATGATGGGATAACAAAAAAAAGAGAAAAAAAAACAGGAAAGACCAGCAAATTAGTTTTCCCTGTTGGTTTCTTTGTAAATATTTATTTGTAAATGCAGTGTTCATAGAAAGTTCCGAGAAAGACATTGCATTATGTACAGAAAAGGGTGTATTTATTTGCAAAATTGTAATGGATTCGATTTACTCATTTAAAAAGAAAAGGTCAGCCCCCCAAAAAAAAAAGCCCCCATCCAGAAAACAAATGAACCCAAAACACAATAGAATGAAATTGTTTAGAAAATTTTGATATAAATACAAAATCTCTACCCCTCCCCCAAAAAAATGACATCAGCCCCCCCCACACACACACACACAAAAAAAAATGAATAGAATCATTAAATCATTTCAATATCAGTCATGGGTTATCAATGTTGAAATTATGTGAAATGAAAGATTGTGGCAGTAAAGGGATAGATAGTACAAGGATGTATGGAGAGAGAGATCACAATTAGTGGATTAACTGGTAAACCTGTAGAAAGGAGGAAAGAGGGGAAGGGAGAGATGGTATTGAGAAAGGGAGCAGATTAAAGGAAGTGGGGTGTCAGCTTTGTTCAAGGATGAATAAAGAGACTACAAAGGAGATCAAGAGATTGATTTGGTACATAAAGAAAATTCCATGTATTCAATCTTTAAAAAAATACAATAGTTGCCCTTAGCAACAGTCGATGCATTGTCTACAAACTCTTGGCTACACAAAGTATCATTGAAATAACAAATAAGCACATTCATTACAGATGCAGCATGTCATGCATGGCAGTATCCAGTGCCCCGCCCTGTACACTATTGGTAATGTTGTCACATATTGAGTGATTCTGTTTGGGAGACCTCAGCTCGCATCAGGCTGTAGGTCACTTTGTGAGGGAAGGGGTCAACTCCATTGAATCAAGAGGTTAGCTGCTATGGTACGAAGACTTGGGTGGATCTTCTGTGCTGTTGGTCATTTTTTTTTTACTTTTATGACAAGTATTAAATCCCATAGAAAATGAAGAATTCTGGCTTTAGTTATCGTTTGTGCAGTGTGTGAACCAGATATGCCCCTCTCCCTTTTTGTGACCCCCCCAGTAAAAAAATGGACTTCCTACCCTCATTTACATCCATTGTACCCCCCTATAGTCCAAGAACAGGCTGCCCCATTTTATTCATTGTGTTCCCACCACACCCCCCCCCTTAAAAGTCATGGGGCCCATTTCATAAAGGACATTCAGCTGTTGTAACTTTGCCACCATGGCAACAGCCAATCAAAATCAAGGTTGCCAGCCCTTTCTTTACCCATTTTGTTCTTTCCCCCCATCTCCACTTTTTTTTTTGGGGGGGGGGTTGCAAGCCAAAAGTGACCTTATTCCTCAAATTTCCAGTTTGGAGGGGGTTGGTGCCCTAATGCAATTTACCTTCTGGGTACAATCTTGCCCAATATCCTTTTTTTATAATAACAGGTCGAAATGAAACTTTCAGTTTCCACTAAATTTTTTTTTCACCAACCTCTTGTTTTAGATTCATTTTTGCACTGCACAAGCATATTTATGCGTGCAGATATTTTCAATATAAGTTTAGGGGGTTTGACTCCGAAATTGGTGAAATGCAAAGCTGCTTATACAGGACTTATACAGAAGATAATGTCATATTTTGGCTCGCAACAATTTTGATTCAATGCACCCGTAATTTTTTCGTAAATATAAAACCCTCAATCAGCCATTTTTCCCCAATCCCCCCCCCATCCAGACCTGGTGAAAATGTTGCAAAATTTATTGAAATTGATGGCAAACTTTTCCTCCTTTCAAACATTGTTTATACCATTCCAGATATTACTGTTTTATCCTATTATTTTGAAATGAACTATTTCAGTATTCACCTTAATTGAAAATAATCTTAATAGTCGACCCCAAAGTTTTGAAAATTTGTTGAAAAGTATTGCACACCTCAATAACAATGCACTTTGCAACATTTCAGGTATAATTTATCTTATAAGAGTGAACTTCACTAAATAAATGTTTTTTCACTAGATTTTGATTTAGATAATATCTTTTTTTTGGGGGGGAGAATTTTTTTCCAAGAGTTTTTCTGAATTTGTGTGGTATATTTTCTTGCACATTGGATTTGTATTCTTTACCAATAATCACTAATGCATTTTGAGACAAATTACATACAGAAAATATGAAAGTTACAAAATACAAGGCAAAAATACCAAATTAAGATATTTGATGCTGAAAGCTATACATCAATATGGGATAAAGTTTACACATGTTTCTAACATGATTTTAGAGGTTTTGGACCGAGGATAATTGGATGTTTATTCATTTATTTTTCGGAACAAGCTTTTAATGAAGACCACTCTTACATTCCATAGGTTGTATGAAAATGCACTCGGGAGGATGTAAAGGGGCGTTCACAATTGGTTAATTTACCGTTTGTGGACATTTCTATCAATGTGAAATATATATTGTAACCAAACAGTTGCACAACCAAATGTGAAAGTCTCTAATCATCTCCTTCCTTGCTCATGAGCGAAGAACCAGAGAAGGGGGGGGGGGTAGAAGAGGGGAGGGTGTGAGGGAGAAAAGGGGGGAAGAGAAAAAAGAGATTAGTTTAAGGAGAAAGGGGGGATAAAATGTAATGTGGATAATAATAAATGCAAAATTCGTTATTATTAACGAGAAAGGGGATGAGAATTGCAAAAGGGTGTTTGAAAATACACTGAAAAAAAAATAGGTAAAGGGCTGTCTTTTTCTTTTTTTGAAAGGATAAAAGGATTAATGATTTTTTTTTAATAGTTAAGTTTGAATTTGAACGTCGTTGAACATTTATATTAATGAATCACTGGTGATTATATAAAAGGAGGTTCTGATGAAAAGATATCTTCAAAGATATTAAAAGGGGGATAGTGAGAGGGGGCGTTATTATGGGTCCGAAGTTTAATAGGAAGATTGACGAAGGAAAGTATTGAAATATGAATTCATGTTTACAGAGATGATCAGAAAGAAGTAGAGAGCAAGGGAGATATGAACACAATTCAAGATAAATGTTAGGCAATATAAAAGAAAATGGGGGATTAAATTGCTTAGTAATTAAAATACAACAATTTTGAAGGGGAGAAGAGAGATGGGGGTGAGATAGGGAGAAAAAAGAGAGCAAGTTTAAAATAAAACCGGTACAAGAATAAAAACAAGTAGCCAAAGAAACTGTAACACGACAATTTAATGAGCAATCGCGCAGGCAAAAAAAAAAATATATATATATGTATATATCACAAATTGGTCCAGTTTGCCTAAATTTCTTGTATGCTTTACAAAGACATTTGAGCTATATTACACATGTTATATATATATATAATATAGTTTGAATGTCTTTGTAAAACATATAAGAAATTTAGGCAAACTTGACTAATTCATGAAGGAGGTACTCCAGGCTGAAAATAATTATACCTGAATAAGTAAATTAAACTCACCGAGCAAAATGCTGAAGATTTCACTAGGTCCAATAAACGAAGTTATTATAGAATTTTAAAGTTTACAAAACGGATAACATCGTCATGAATATCAGGTGGGCTGGGATATCATGTCCCCATTTTTATCTTTCTAATATGATATTACTTGAAATCACAATTGTTCGATATCTTCATACATATTGTGTGTAATATGCCTTTCTATTAAAAAAATACGTTGCAGAAATGAATATTCTATACACATTTAAGCATTTTTTTTCAATCCATTTTTTTTTCATTCTCGAACACAATTTGATGAGATATAATTTCATTTAATAAATATAAAAGAAATGGGGATGTAACATCATCAGCTTGCTCATTAAATATCTATGAAGAAATTGATAGAATTACTTCACCGGAATAATGCAAAGTTTAAAATGTCACAACTTTATTATTCCTTGTCCGAATTTGATGAAAGTTCCAGTATTTTGTTTTTGTGATTTTACTCGGATCAAATTTCATTTTCAGCCTGATGAACCCTTTAATAACAGACTTCATAAATAAATTTTATAAATACTTATCACCCCCCCCAAAAAAAAAAAAAAGAAAGAAAGAAATGTCTATAAATCTACAAATTTCCACGCCGTAATAAACTTGAAAAGCAAAACATTAAATGCAGAAAATGCATGTCAAATACATCATGGCGAATACAAAGAAAATCACCCTAAATAGGTTAACATACTAAGAGCGACCAATATATAAAGTGTATAAAACACAATACTTGGCGAGCTCGCTGATAAAAAATAAACCTTATTGAATGTAATATTTCATCACCCGACTTCACAATTACATATATATAAACATGGCAGTATATAGGCCCCTATTTGAAAACTTGAAATGTGTTTATTTTCTGGTGGGGTTTGTTAACTTTTTAGCCCCACTCTACAGTGCGTAATCAAAAGTTTACACTTTGAAAAAGTCCTAGGAATGAAAAAAATATATCATATTGGGATATTCTTTAATATATTCTTGGGTTTGGGTCTTATCTTCCAGAAAGTAAAAATTTTGATAGAATGTTACACTTGAGTGAGCGCATAATTGAGTCCATGCAAATACAATTAAAACTTGTTTGGACAACTGTAATTGCTACCTGAATGAATATTTTGTTAACTCGAGGTAAGTCAGTTATTTGTCTAAGCTGAAGACGAGGGAAAAATATGAAAGAGATTAATGCAGTGGTGTTATAATAACCAAAGATTTTGCGGGCTCAAACAATGGGCATGGGGCAGTTTCTAAAAAAAAGTTCCGGGCGAGTAAGCAAAAAGTTTGGCATTTTTAGTGCGAAAAGCTAACTTTGCTATATATTTAGAAAATGTGGAAACTATATATTTCACCCTTTTTTCTTTTTCCCCTTTTTCATGGTCCAACTTTCGGCAGCCAAGACCCCAAGCCCCCATCCACTGATACGCCAGGGAATTAACGTGTTGGACCTGAGGGCGCTCAAGGAAATGCGTTTGGCCATAAGAAAAGTTAGAAGGGCAAAATCCATACATTTTCCCCATTTTGGCGCAAATCATTTCTGCGAACTTTGTAAAAGTTTGAGGTGCTCACCCAAGTGGAAACTTTTGTCGACAGTCGTTCCAATACTTGCACAAAACTTAAAATATGGAGAAATAATACAGGTTATTACGAATATTTATTTCTATTACACTTTATCAAATAGTTTGGATCATTAAGCTACTAGGCATGGGAGAATTAAAATCCATCTAGGTGTATACAATACTAAACTGGATTTTGCAAGATACAAGTAACATCAAAATGACTGTCTATTTTCTCTATGAAATTATACCTATGCATAGGTTCCGAAAACTGGAGCGAAATTCGGCCTTTTTATCTTTCAGTAGGCCTATACCACTGACAGGTAGGGCCCTTTTGGAGTCTTTGAGCCTATATTTGTTGCGAAAAATCTCGCCTCAATTTTTATCGAAAAAATAGACACTTTTCAAATCAAGCTTTCACTGCATGGCATTTGAACCCGCAATCTTACAGCGGAATGAATGTCCCAACGCTGAGTCGCCAAAGATCGTGTCTATTAATCCATGAAGTGCAGTCTTTGTTTATACCATATTCGTACGCTGGAAAAAATGTCGCAGAAAAATAATTTAGCAAGCGGAGAGAGGCGATCACCCCGTCACAAAAATGGGAGAACACGACATTACGATTTTTCGATAAAAATATATTTTCATAACAGTGCTCACGACTATACAGTGCGTATCAAAAAAAAGTTTACACTTTGAAAAAGCCCTGGGAATTTAAAGATATACAACATGTGGGTAATTTTTGCACATATAATCTTGGGTTTGGGTCTCGTCTATCCAATGAAAGTAAAAGTTTTGTCAGAATGTTACACTTGAGTGAGCACTGTCCATTTCTGTAAAGCTCGCAGAAATCTGTTTGCGCAGAAATGCTCGTTTTCATGCTGTGTCAAGGGGAAAGGGCAAAATCAAACTTACCCTACGAAAGATTTATCATACATTTCCCTTGCACCTTTAGTCAATTGAAATAAAACGAATACATTCCAGCATTTTGTAACAATTTTTTCACCCATAGTGAAATTTCAACTCTTATAAGCACAACCTTTACCCTATTTGTGCCAGCTGGATCTGAGGACATAACTGAATCTGAACAAAAGTTTATATTAGATATCTCCAGCATTTTTTTACTAAGTTTTTATCATTGAAAGTGGGTTTACATTTCATTTCTCATTTAATACTTGTTTCTCCAGACTTTTCTCAAGTTTAGCAATGATAAACATAATGAAAATCTAGTTTAAGCCATTCCATGTAAATCACACCTCAGTGTAAAGCAAATATCGTCACGATGGGCTCGGTGTGTGTTGGGGGTGGGGTGGGGCGAAATGCACTCTTCGAAGTGTTTTGGGCAAGGAAACAAGTCTAACAAAGAAGAAGATATCTCCAAATCAATTTTACTAGCAAAATTCCATGTGTTCTTCATGATTACGGTCTACTTTTATTCGCATGACTATTTCAATGTTCTGCGCAAATCATTTTTCACTAACTTTTCAAAAGTAAGTGGTGCTCACTCAAGCGGAAATATTTTTTGACAGTTATATCGTTATTTGCTTTAATGGACCTGTACCAATGTTAAAATGTGGAAAAATCTTCAGGATATTACAAATGCATAATTTTACAGGATTTTTTCAAAGTGTAAACTTTTTTTATACGCACTGTAGAATGATAAATAAAACGCCATTCATATGATAATAAAACACTAGGTTCATAAAATACTAGGTCCATTGACCCTAATTGATCGTGTGACCTTAGACTTCTGCGAAGACAACCAGTGATACTTATACCCTTATATTCACCTTTCACGAACTAGATCCATAAACTTCCTAAGTTATGATGGCAATTCAACAAATAACCCCAACACATACAAAGTTCGTTTACTTTGGTCATGTGGGAAACTCACGCAGGATATTCACTGATGCTTCATGAACAATATCCATATACTTTAAAAGTCATGACATTTCGAAATTTACCTGGATAGGATTTCGATTTGAGACCCCCAACATGTATGGCCAAAGTTCATTGACCCTAAATGACCCTTGACCTTACACATGTGACCTGAAACTCAAACAGGATATTCAGTTATACCTGATAATTCTTATGTCTAAGTTTCATGAACTAGGTCCATATACTTTCTAAGTTATGATGAAATTTCAAAAACTTAACCTTATGTTAAGATTTGATATTAACGACGCCGCCGCCGTCGGAAAATCGGCGCCTATTATACAGTCTTATTTTGCTATGCAGGCGAGACAAAAATTATAAAGATGTACGCCCATATTGATTTTTAAAAAAATGAGACAGTCATTTCTGCCTTAAAATACCTGAGATGTTTTCTAAAAAGTGAATTTATTTCAGTTGTTATTTTTATCTAGCAGTTTACTTTACCATTGCCCAGGCCAATAGAATTTCCATGATAGATTTGAGATTACGTATAACAGTACACATGTTCTTTCTGATGCACATGCCCGCAGAGTTAAGGCAAGTTTGAAATGTTACCCTGATTGTACAGGCCAACGCACACCTTACGACTGTTCGCGGTCCGATTTTTGAACAAATCACACTTTACTCATTTTCTGAAAATGGGAATGAAACATATCATTTTATTCGAGGTTAAAATTAATTGGCAGAATACGAATATAACCATTTTGAAAGATTGCAAATCTTTATTTTCGAGTAAATGCCAAATTAGTTTCAAACCGTAGCCAATCGTACGACTGCTATGACGTCATTACGACTAGATATTAGAAGGACGGATGATAGCATAGTTACAGATTTGAAGATATAGGTATTCGTACGATGATTTAGAACATTACACAGTGAGAAATTCCATGTCTCAGTATTAGCATCAAATTCTACTACATTTTATTCTGAAATCGGGTTGCAGACCAATCGTAAGATGTGCGGTCGCCTTAAAACAACCTTATCCACCCGATCTGACCCACCATCATCTCCGGTTGAAAACCTTCTCCATTTGCATTCCTCGATGATGATCAGGCCGCTTGGATGATGAATTTGTACTCTACCCAACTCCGCAATTGTGGCTCAGGATCATGCATAGAGGCAGGCGGTATTCGATAGGTTTCAGCTGAGGGTGAAGTCAAGGTCTACACCAGATTATGCTGATGGGAAAAGAGGAAAAAGACGAACAGTCTTTAAAACACACAAGCTTGTTTTTTGCTGCTGAGCCCTGTTACCATGGTAATTGACATATTGAACAAAAATACCATAGTCGTATTTCTTTATTAAATGGACTCTATAGGTCTGCTAATTATTTTTTGGATGACATAAACTGTTTAAAATAATTCAAACAACGCTGTTTACTATGTGAATCGCGCAGTGGTTGTTTAAACAGTTTAAAGTCTTAAACAACCATGCTTAAATTGATAATTAAACATTTTGATTTAAACTTTGTTTAATATTTTAAAACACTTGATTAAAAGGGTTAAAGAAATTACTGCTGTGCGATTCATACAGTAAACAGTGTTGCTTAAATTATTTTTAACAGTGTATGTCATCCCAAAAATAATAATTAGCAGACCTAGAGTGCTTTTTCTAATAAAGAAATACGACTATGGTATTTTTCTGTTCATTATGTCAACTACCATGACAACAGGTCTTAGCAGCCAATCACGATCGAGGTTTCCGTGGTAATTGCAATAATAGCAAAGTTGTACTGCAACAAATATATTGATGCACAGTACTTGCTGAATACAACTCAAACATGTTTATTTGTTTTTGCTTATCTAAAAATAAAAAAATCCAAATATGTCTGGTGTATGTTTGTCTAGCCTGCCATGCAGAATGTGTCTTACAGACACCATTAATTTCTTAGGTTTCCATGTAGCCCTTCCCTTTTTTGACTGCTATGCTTCAAGCATATATTTGCTTATATACTTTGCCTTTGCATTTTACTCAATATATATATATATATATATATATATTTAAAAAAATGTATTCCTCCAGTCTTTCTCCAGTCAAGATTGTCACTTGGTTATGTACCTTATGCTATATTATGATTATGTCTCAAGCTTTGTTAATTTGTTTTGTATATTATTTCAATAAATGCAGAAAATCCTGCCAAAAAAAAGAATCGAGGGTGAATTTGGAAGATTGATTAAAGGGCAATAAGATACGCTCTTGCAATGCTTTACAGTGGGTCCGTGCTCAGTTTATTATTAAAACATTCCTTCAAAAGGATAAAACATCGATCAGAACAAGATAGCTTGTTTGAAAAAAGCAATATCAAAGGAACAGATCAACGAAAGTTTGAGAAAAAAATGAAAAAATATTTAAAAAAAGTTATAAGTATTTGAAGTTTAGATTAATATTAGACCCCCGGTTGGAACTGAGACAAAGATGTGTAATGTCACAGTCATGTGAATAACTTTCCCATTACTTTTCTATATATTTCACTTAAACTGCCTCTTTTATCACATCTATTAGTAGATCATGTATTATAGGAGGGCATGTAATACAGATTTTTAAAGAATGCATTATGGATAGAGTTGTATCACCATAAGAAAGAGCAAAAGAATACATTTGGGGGTATTTTATAGTCCACCAAAGGGATAGTTGTTCACATTATTTGACATCATACATCTTTGTCGCATTGCCAATGGAAGGATCTCTATAGCATTAGTGATCGCAAGATTCAAATGCTCATAACTTTGTCATTATTTGTCTGATTTTTCTCAAAATTTCTTTGATCTTATTCTTTGATTTTTCTCTTTCCACACAAACCCATTTGTTTCAAAGGTTTAATTCCCCTTTGATTGTTATATTCTTCATAATTATCCTACTCAAAATAAAGAAAAATTGAAACAAAAAAAAAATGAGTACTGCAAGGAGCAATCCAACACCTTTCATAAAAGTATTTGTAGATGAAATATATATATACAGTGCGTCCCAGAATAAACGAAACCGAGATTTAGCGATCATTTATCATAACTTAATCATAAATAGAATAGATAAATGACCTACCAATTTAAAGCTTAGAATCTCCTCTTTCATCTGATATTACTTAGCTTATTTTTTATTCACGCATGAGTGAGCAAAAACAATTTGAAGAAAGGATACCAAAAACTCATTTGGCGAGGGGTATCTGGGTTTCAAAAAGAAAACCACATTTCTGAAAAGTTCAATATCTGCTCTTTAATTTGGTACCTCAATTTCAGAAAATGGTCAAGAAATAAAAAAGTTCTGGTCATTTGAAATAAGGCTTGTATTTCCATAATTTCATGAGATAAACGTGTTTTCACGGGTTTCCCACAGAAGCTTTCGCATGGTGAACAAAAGATTTAATGCATGACTGATCGTCAACAAAACGGAGTGTTGAGTGAGTTTGAAAGCCAGCCTGGAGAACCTCTTCATTTTATGAAATTATTGAAATTCAAGCCTTATTTCAAATAACCATTTTCTGTAATTTAGGTATCAAATTAAAGAGGAGATATTGAACTTTTCAAAAATGTGGTTTTCTTTTTGAAACCCAGATACCCCCTGCCAAATGAGTTTTTGATATCCTTTCTTCAAATTGTATTTGCTCACTCATGCGTGAATGAGAAATAATCTAAGTAATATTAGATGAAAGAGGAGATTCTAAGCTTTAAATTGGTAGGTCATTTGTCTATTTTATTTATGATTAAGTAATGATAAATGATCGCTAAATCTCGGTTTCGGTTTTTCTGGGACGCACTGTATATAAAGTGCAGCTTGTTTGAAAACAAAAATTGGAAATCATTCAATGAATCACGATACTCACCACTCACACGTATTGCGATGTTCCTGATAAGAGGAATGCATTGGGATGATGCCCCTGCATGTCGGAGAAGAGCTCGATAAGTGATTGCAAAGACAAACACACAACCATTTCATTCGGGATGGAAATACCTCGTATAGAAATATTGTACAATATCAAATGAAAGTAATATATTATAGTAATCGGTAAGATTACATTGTAGGGCAGGAGACCCTGCCCCTGATTCCCCTGGTTTCCCCCGATCAATAGCCCTTGCTGCCCAGTCAGCCGTAGGCCCGGCAGCCCCGTATATAAAGAGCTGCCACGCCGGGCCACGGCAGAGACCATTTCCAGAGACCATTTCTAGAGACCATTTACTGAGACCACTACAAGAGATTATACAAGAGATTTAGAGCTACAAGGAACTTCGTCGTCGGATACCGGTGATGTCTCTCGTCTCTACTACCAAGGTAAGCAGGATTACCTTATTGGCGCTGCGTCTACATCGAAACTGCGCTATTTAATAACATTTTTTAGCTCGGTTATCGAGTATTTTGTGATTTTGAGAATTTCTTATTTTTGCATGTCCGTGTATGTCACCGCGCTGCCGTGTGTCCAATTATCGGACACGTCAACGCGCCGCCGCCGTGTGTTCAGTTATCGGACACGTAAATCCGCAGACATATGAGCTGCATTTTGATCATTTGGAATGATATTATTGTATTTTCACTGAGATTTAATTAGGAGTGAAGCTATTTTCTCGTAAAGTAGGGGCTATTTTGCCGATAAACATAAGTATTTTTGTAGCGTAGGCCGTAATTGTTAAAATTTTCGCGCTGTGCTGCACTGCTATTTACATGTGCAGAACTGCATAGAGCTGCACAACGCCGTATCGTACGAGTTTGATTTTAGCTTTCAGATAAAGCAAAGTAATTGTTTTGGGGATCAATTTTTAGTATTTTTCCGTGGAAAATAATAAGTTTGAAGATTATTTGGAGCTCATTTTGATTTTGGGTGTGGCATTTTCTGGTGAGAGGGATCGCCGTGCAGGTCATTGACCAAATATTTTCTATTGTGCTCGCGCCCGCTTCTTCCAATTCATAAATTCCAACACGCGTTTCTGGCGCGAATCTGCTTTTGTTTTTGAAATTCCTGAACGTAATTGTTACATCGGAGTTTCCAATTATCAATTCTAATTTATTTTCCAAGCTGAATTTTCTCCTCCTTTCTTGGAATTTTCTCTCTTTTTAATCAACAGAGGGAGCAGATTTCCAAGACATAGGGGCTAGTAATTAGTTTTTGATAACTTTTTCCCACAATTTAAACCTCCATTAGCTCTTGCAAAAAAAAAAAAAAAAAAAAAAAAAATAAAAGAAAGGGAGGGAGTGGAGTGGAGGATTATCTTTATTTCGATAGGTTTTTCAGTGGAGTGAGTTAGAATTATCTTGATCTCGATAGGTCTTTTAATGGAATTAACCTTCAATTGACTGTTCAGATTTTAGATTGTGGATTTGCCCCTGTAAATTCAAGGTTGGGCATCTCACACTAGCCGGAATTGAAAGTGACTTCTTTATTAATTAGCAGGCTCTTACCGAATTTATTAAGCTTTCCCCTAATTAAAAGATAAATATTAATAGTTTGGGGTTTGTTTAATATTAATTATTGCTTCACTGTTTGAACTTGTTAGTAAATTTAATACTTTAAATTTTGTAGTTGCCTCCCTACATGAAGATAGTCGTGGGCTCCTCTAATTAGCAGGTTTAACCAGTTAGCAATTTATATTATTTATTAGCTTCAACAGGAGATTGCATTCGGAATTTAAGGTTTTGTCCACTGGATTATTAAAACATATTAGCTTGATTAAAGCGTATTTTCAGCTTGGACTTGGCTTAATTTCCTATTCCTGTGGTGGCAAAGAACACCATCTTAGATTAGAAGTTTCTATTTTTAGTGTTGAAGCTAGATAATCCTGACTTCTGTTTCTCCTTTTTGGCGATGGTCATTACGATAATTCTTGGGTGTTTAATAAGTAAACGTAGGAGATTATTTGGTTTTTAATACCTTTATATTTAATTGCTTGATTCCATTCATCTACTCACTCGCTTTAGACATTGAAATTATTTATTAAGGTTTACCAAGGAAATATTTAGGATTTATTGCTGCGATTACTTGTTGTTTCTTGGATTTCAGAATCATCATCATTGTAACTAAAATTCTGATACTCAAGAATTTGACATAATTTGTTATTGCTGCACGGTTAAAAGAATTTCAGTACCAATAAGAATTTACCTCTTGCATAACAGTTTATTTTTATTTGTTATACAGTCAAGTAGACTGAGTGTTCTTTTAGTTTAGTTGGTGAAAGAACGCCTGAATCAAAGCCAAGTGGGCTAATTGAAGTTGTTTAGTTCAATTAATTATTGTTTGTTGACAAGCAAGAGTTCCTTGTCAATCGATACTTGTATAACTTGTAAATAAATATAGTTCGTGCACTTTCCAAGAACAAAGAGGCATTCAAGTTATTGTTAGTGCAAGAACTTACATCATACATAAATTCGTAATTGGTGCATGAACATATCAATTTGTAAATAAAGCATACACATTGATATTTCTTTTGCATTTTGTGCAAGCGGAATCCTGAACTTACTCAGTATTCCGAGTGCAGATCTATATTATTATCACTATATTCAACTGTTTTCTTTGTAAATATTTTCATATCGTAGTTAAGACTGTTGTATGCAACTTGACAGCGCTGAGTACACTTTGCGTTTATTTGAATTGCGTGCTTTATTTATTACTTGCCCCAATTTTGCTGATCGTATTCCCAGGTCAGTAATTGGCTTTAGCTACGCGAATTGCGTAAAGTCAAGCTTTCTGATTGTTTTGTGCACTCAAATTTTCAAGTTGGGTACAGGTCATACCATATACAATTTGCGGCTTGTACTTTCTTATTTAACTTGCAAATTGATTTGTGACTTAATTGTATCTTACAATTCGCAAATCCGGTTGCGACTTGTATTCTTACAATTCGCAACGTATCTTGCGACTTGTAGGTTGAATATTTACAATTTGCAGCTTGTTTATAAGAATCTGTTATAATACTTAGTATTAATTCGTAGGTGAATTAGTAATTGTAATATATAGATATATTTTGTACAAGTTATCTCCAAGAGACTTCGGTAATATTTCATTGTCCCACCTCCAGTTGAACTTTTTGGAATACAAGTTTAAACATTAAAATAACATGCATAGGTCAAGGGACTATGACCATTACCATTCAAGTTCCTCCAGCGATGATTCCTCCCATATGTCAGATAAGTATCATCATCGCTGGTGGAATGAACGTGAAGTCTCAAGTAGATATGATAATCATTCAGATTCCCCTGAAAGGAGGAATTCTAGAGATGTAAAAAGAAGGTCGATGGAAGATCACGATACTTCCCCTCAACGTTCACGGCATTACCGCAACGCTCATTGCGATGCAGTAAGTCATGACAACGGCCAAGGGGAAAAACCTAAGGCTAACAGAACTAGGGATTACCTTGACAGATCCCATTCGCGCCGCACTCGGAGAGATCGCTCCATTTCCCTCCGGCATGATTACAGGGGAGATGATTATTCTAGCGCGACTCCATTGCGAGGCGAATGCGATCGTCATCAATATGATTCAAAGGGTGATCGCTCTGAGTCTTCCTCTCGTCACAGTAATAGATCGCATTACAAATCCCCACCAAGATACAGGGATGACGATTATTATAGTCATTACAATTCTCCACCGCGAGACAGGGATGATTACCATTATTGTGATTACCCAAGTGATCACGATCATTCTCCTCCACGTCGTGGGAGGCGTTACGAATCCTCACCCAACTCTTATCGGGATGATTATGAGCGTAACAAATCTCCAATCCGGCGTTGGGGCAATGATCGTGAATCACATTCGCCTAGGTATCGAAACAAATATAGATCTCCATCACCTTCTGAAGAAAGACGGAGGGGTGAAGAATATAGGCGGGATCCCCCGATTTATGATTCAAGGATGCGAGGATGGGATACTCGTTTCTCTTCACCTGTTCGTCCTCGATTACGATATGAAGAACGGAAGGATGACGGGTATAGTTGGTATCTTCTTGGCGAATCATTTTCTGATTCTTCCAGGCAGGATGCTTCCTCCCCTTCATCCATCCGTTACTCAGAAAGGAAGGGTAAAGGCCAAAGGCAGTCTTCCCCTCGAGGATCGTTTTCTGATCCTCACCGGTGGAACACTCCCTCTCCTTCGCCCGTCCATTCTCGAGTAAGCACAGAACACCCTAGCACATCTCATTCCCGAGTACGGAAGAATAAAGGACACCATGGTTCACCCCCTCGATCCTTTTATGATAATCAATATGATCACAGGCGTGAGACTGGGTCCCCTTCATCTTCTCGTCCTTCAAACCGCAATGGGTACTCAAGGGCTTCTTCATCTTCTGAAGAATGGGCAGTCGAAGACTGTAAACGGTTAACCCCGCAATCACCTCATGAGCGTTTGAGGGATACTCGTTCCCCTTCATCTGCCCATCTTCAGGGTATTAGTAATGGATACCAGAGTGATGTGAGTAGTGGTGTCAGCTCAGTGGCAACCTCAAAACCAAAGCAAACATGTCAAAGAGCAAAGCCTTTGCCCTCTGTTACACACACCTCCTCACTCAAGCAGATCAGGGAAACCCCAGGTTCATTAGGATATAAGGGACCGAATGGGGAAAACAAACAATTTCCCCCTCCCTCTGAAGCTCTAACTAAACAGTCTTGTTCATTAGAAAATAAGCATGATAAGGGACCGGGCAGGGAAAACGAACAACTTCCCCCTCCCTCAGAAGCTCATTCTAAACAGTCAGAAATGCTTGAAAAAGTTAGTGCTAATTCTATCAATCAGAGGCTAATTGAAAATCGAGTTACTCTTTTGGAGTACAAGATGGACTTCGTGCTTCATCGCCTTAAAGCACTTGACGCACTAGAATCATCTGTCGAATACCTGAAAGATAAAATAGAGCGACTAACTTCAGAAAGAAGTGCAATACAAGAACCTAACGAGGGTAACCCTAAGGGGCCTCCTGAGGCTGCTAAGAATCGGACTTCTTCCATGGACTTGACGGAACCTGTGATTTTGGTGCAATCAACACCAGGTCAAAGTGTCTGTTGCCATGGAAATGAAAAGCCTGGTCCTTTTGAGCCCAAGACCCTGCTTAATGAATCGGTATCCAATACATCTGAACAAAGTCAGGGAAACGATCTGGGATCGGAGGAGTGGGTCCGACCGCGATCCCAATTTGTAAGGACCAACCCTCTCCCCCCTGTTTCAAAGTCGCCAAAGATCACAACTATCATAAATAACAACTCTTCCTGCCTGGGTAGAAGTTTTTCAATGTTTCCGGCAGATGATTGTGATCAATTGAAACAGTTGAACATGTACATGTATGGCCAGCAGACGATTAGGGATGCAATTGGGATGCATGGTAGACCCTCCACATCTCATGATGGAGAAGGGACTCTCTTGTACGCCTATATCTTGTTCTCCCTTGGGGATACTCCATTCCTCTCTTGCACCCCTTGGCTGCTACCTCCTTGGCCACCACCTATAAAAAAAGGGAGAGGGAGAGAGAAGTGTTATATTGTAGGATAAAGTAGAAGGGATTTTCATTGCAATATTCTATGACAGCCAGATTTTAGGATTTACTTCAGGGCACAACAAACAAGATGTCTTTTTCAGTGCTCCAAATTACTTGAATTACATTAAAATTGCATTAGTTTGCATTCAATCAAATGCCTCAAATTCTGGCACATACCTGCATGCAGTTAAAGGACTTCCCCCTTAGGTCATTTAGGCCTGAGTGTAAGTTTATTGGGAAGGTGATTATAATCAAATAACAACTATGACAGTAAACATTACACATTTTGCAATGATATCCCTAACACTTTATCAAGATAAATGAAATATTCTTATACTTTGCTTATTTTGTAAACCAATTGCCTTTTGCTGTTGCAAATATTTTTTATAAATTTATTATATATATATATATATATATATATGGGGATAGGACTTTATTCTTCGAATTTTATGTCTTTCTAGAATTATGCACATGTCAAACTTGTACCTCAACGAGTCCGAAAACATTTTGATGTTTTGTTTGATGTGCATTAACCAGAAGTATCAATTGTCCCACTTTAATATGAGGACAAAATTTATCAAGGAGTTTGCGGACAGTTTAAATATTTTAGCAAATCATAATGAATCCTCTTGTGGTATTCAATGTGGCAACATTACTTTCGAGGAACATTTAAGTGGCTTTATACGCCGGACCGCCAACTGTTCAAATGCTATATAGTTTTGTGTTTACACTTACCTTTTAAAGACTGCATTGCCCTTGAAGTAAACAAAGGAAATCGAATTTAATTTGCTAAATATGAATAAGGTCCTTCCTCTATTTTAACTGTAGTTACTTTTTAAATGTATGGGTTTACCCAAGAGGTTCCCTACCTGTTCAGACGAAAAACAAAACACATTATTATACATTGAGTCGCATTAATGAGACACTGATCATTCATGTAATCATTTTGAAATCATGAATTATAAATAGTAAGTAGACAGTGACTTTCAGAATAAAGATCATTTTATTGTGAACTATTTATTGTGGCCATTCTTGAAAGTTGAATCTCATTGGGTAATCCCAGATGTGCATGTATGCTGTCCATTCTCCAATATTTCTCACTGCATACGCCCTCGAGTTGTGTATTGTAATGTTCATCAAAATATACTTGTGCTAGGGCATATACTGATGTAGAAGTAGAATAGTCGATCAATGATTATTCAGTACTCGCAATTTATCGAGACGGACATGATACATGTACATGATGAAAATAGGCCCATGTCATTTACAATTTTTAATATATGGCAAGATTTGCAGTTTTTATTAAAAGGACATTGTCAAGTTTTTAAAAGGATTTTAAGATGGGCCTGGTTTTTGTTGGTTGGGGGGAATATAGTAATCGGTAAGATTACATTGTAGGGCAGGAGACCCTGCCCCTGATTCCCCTGGTTTCCCCCGATCAATAGCCCTTGCTGCCCAGTCAGCCGTAGGCCCGGCAGCCCCGTATATAAAGAGCTGCCACGCCGGGCCACGGCAGAGACCATTTCAAGAGACCATTTCTAGAGACCATTTACTGAGACCACTACAAGAGATTATACCAGAGATTTAGAGCTTCAAGGAACTTCGTCGTCGGATACCGGTGATGTCTCTCGTCTCTACTACCAAGGTAAGCAGGATTACCTTAATATCTTCATGTATATGTTATGTATCTTGATCCTCCTCCTCTTCCTCCTTCTTCTTACAGTACAGGCCACCGTCTCAATTGTCGTCATCGGTTCACGTTTAAACTATCCTAGCAATTAACCATGCCTTTCTTGTGATTTATTGATACAGGGCGTCGGCAAACATTTATTTCTTCATTTCAAAAGGTTTAAATCTTTACACTGCTACATATAGATACAATAATTACACTTACCTGGTTATCATAAACTATTGTTTGAAATCAATTCCTAAATTTTCCATCCTTTCCTTCCATACGCAGTAACAGCAGAAAAAGAAAATCATTTGATATATTTTAGAACACGTTTCTGCTGTTTAGACGCCATTTCTTCCCTCAGCACTTATGTACTTCCATTGTTCTCTTCCGTATCCACGACTTGCACATTCCTGTCGGCACAATTACATTCACTCTCGCCAGCCCAGCAGCTTTTCAAAATTTCCCGCCATTGTGCGCTCGTTTCGGCCCAGTGCATATTACAATGGACCAATTATTAGTGATCACTCGTCTTTTGTTAACGGATTCGTAGTGATTGCCTCCGTCAATGTCGTTTCAATAAAATTCCACACTTTGACTCGATCAATTTACAGCATGATGCTGGAATTTCGATGAAAAATCGGATACTATGGAAGTTATGAAGTTAAAAATTTTCGCCAATCTTTCTTCTACAAAATTATATGCTCTAATAAAATCATTTTCACCATCACCACCTTCATAATCATCATCACTCACCATCACCATCATCATAATCATCATCACCATCATCACCATCACCACCATCATCATCATCACCATCATCTTCATCATCATCATAATCATCATCACCACCATCACCATCACCACCATCATCATCATCACCATCATCATCATCATCACTATTGCCGATGAAAAGCGGCTTGTGGGATTCCCGCATAAACTAAAGAGGCTGCTCTGACTCTTGATAAGGTACCTTATTCAGACTCACCTATCAGTGGAAAATGGTAAGAATCCCGGGGGGGGCAGTCAAATATATTGCTGTACACACGCGTGACCCCCCAAAAAACCTGACACGTTTAAATGGGTATTTTTCAGTTACGCGGGCCGCGCGTGCACTCTCATAAGGGTATCAAAAACACTGGTTTTCCAAAAAAGAGGTATTTTTTTAAAGACTGGTCAATGGTTCGCAGGGTCAAACGTATTTAGGGTATTTGTTTTAGGGGATATCCGCACCAACAAAGAGGTAGAGGTAGAGGAGTTGTGGCCCAGTGGTATTCTCGAGCATCCGATCAGGGTTGCCATGCTTAAAGCCGGAGAAATGAGGCCCTAAGCAACGCTTGGAAACATTTGTATCAAACGCAATAAAAATGTTGCATTGCATTGCAACGAAGGCCAAATTCAACTTTAGTTAATCTTCCAAAAAATAATATAAAAAGAACAAGGAAGCTCAGGTAATATTTCATATCTTAAGAAAATTGACCTTTCTGTTTACAAAAAAAAACTTACTTCCCTCTGCCAAGAAGGAGCTTACTACTGTGTAAGTTGTAACAGAAATCCGATCTTGAGCATTTTATTTCCTGGTTTTAGCTTGGGGGTCTGTTTCATAAAGATTCAAAATTATACTGCCATTACGGCAATGGCCATGGTATAGGAGGGTTCAGCAGCCAATCACAATCAAGGTTTCTATGAGAGTTTAATGTAGTTCCTGTCTTTATGAAATGAACCCCAAGACTAGACGCTCTGAGTACATATATAGCTCATAATAATTATACGGTATAATGAGCCATTAATACGTGGCATGACTGTCTCTTTTCAGATACTAGATGATTATCAGTCTGGAATATGGGAATTTGTCTCACATGATTTCTTTTACATGCAGTCTTTTACCTTCCCTCTGGAGGTTTAAGATCCGGAATAATATTGTTGATATAAAACAAGAGGAAAACATGAACTTAATTTCGGCAAGAAGACATGGTCAAAGAGTATACGCAAGTACCTTCTGCCAGGACTAAAACTTGTAGAAATGCATTCTTTTAAAGGACAATCCGAGGAATTTATTGGATCCTGATTTAAAGAATATAATGAGTTCAGAATAATGTTCAGAGCGGCACCCTGACTCAACAAGAGCAGCACGCTGGCACCCTGCCGGTGTAAACTTCGATCAGAAGGTTAAGAAGGGATTGGATGATTTGTTGTACGGACACGTCTTAAGAGCTTGTAGGATTGTTGAACGTTGGAGATAATGTGTCAAGAGAGTTTGTACACATTGATTGAGGTTTTGTGACAGTCATGAGGTGAGAAGAACAAAACATGAACAGTTTAAAAAAAAACAATTTAAGGTCGATCATATTGCAGTATGAAAAAGACTCTCTCAATCTTCAAGAATAGTCTTTCTCCAAAAGTCATCTAAATTTCGATCTTGTCAGGAACAACCTGGCTCTTTATCAAGTGACAGATTGACGAGCCATGTGATATAGGAGGGATCTTCCCATTCTATTGATACAGGTTCTTTTGGGCAGGAATTTTCAAACAATTATGATCTCTTTAATATGGTCTTATGCAATTAAATCACTTATTCACAAAGCAAGCTAGTCCACCAATGGTAATAACTGACAATAAATTTTGATTGCTGCAAATAATGCAAGGAAGATCTTGCACTCGCATCAATTTTAAGACTCAAAGAGAATTTCCTTGATCATCATTCTAACTAATCGCAACATTCAATGTCAAGATGGCTAGTACACCCCTGTATACCCTTCTCTGTTTGTGGATTTTTTCCTGTCCATTCTTTCTATCTGGAGGACTGTCCTTGATGTATGATGTATCACGGAGAAATGGATCTCTGAATTGGAGCTCGGTCTCTGCCAGTGGGTGCCAACTTACATATACCAGCCAAGGTGTCAACGCTAGTTGTACAAATCTTAGCCTTCTTTCTGTTCCTGAAGGCCTTCCACACAGCACAATAGTGCTTGATCTCTCGAGAAACGTGATTGAAACCCTCGACAACAAATCTTTCACCTATCTTCCAGACATCATCAAACTTGACCTGTCCGTCAACAAGATCACTTTGATAGAAGGTGGTACCTTTACCCCTCTGGGTAGTCTCACTGAACTAGACTTGGGAAGAAATCAAATCAAGTCTCTGCCAGCAGGTTTACTTCACTCAAATAAACTTCTCTCGGTTTTCAAACTTAATTTCAATTACCTACTGAGTTCAGTCCCCACAGATGCTCTTCCACGGGCTAAAAATATGAAATCACTCGATCTGTCTCATGACAAACTGTCCTCCCTAAAATCCCACGATTTTGCACCTCTTCGGGATTGCTCACTCATGACACTTGACTTGAGTCATTGTGACTTAAACAATCTTTCCACAAATACTTTTGCAGCTTTCAAGAGCATTCAACATTTAAAACTCGATGACAATAACTTGCAGGAATTTCGTATCTCTTCCATCTTAGGAATTAACGAAATAAATGAACTAACATTATCCTACTGCAACATAGGCAGTATAATTCCACTAAACCAATCTTTTCACCATCCTAATAGTTCTCCCAAAATACATCTGATAAATCTCTATATGAATCGCCTGATCTCCTTCCCCGATTTTGTGTTTTGGGGATTAAATCAAACAAATATTCTCAGACTGTCATTAAATAGGATTTCTACTATATCTAACTATACATTTTGTGGATTAGACCAGTTGATTGAATTAGATTTATCATATAATGATTTGATACATTTACCGCAAGGCATGTTCTTCTGTAATAAACTATTACAAAAATTGAGACTTAACAACAATAAGATAGAAAGCTGGTCTGGCGGTACAGTTTCTAACCTATGCTCTTTGAATCACTTAAACCTTTCTAATAACAACATGATAAATATTGATATCGCTACCCAAACACTTCCCTCATTGGAATATCTAGATCTTTCTTCCAACACGTTTCAATTTGTATATGCTTTTTTTCTTCAAAGTTATACTAATCTCAAAATGCTGGACATGTCTAACAATAATATATATAGTATTTATCCTGATACCTTCTCAATTCTAGCCAACCTACAGGAGCTCTACCTCACCACTGAACAACTGTTTATGGACCAATTTTCCAAACCTTTCCAAAATATGAGTAATCTTCGCATATTGGATTTATCATCTGCAATATGGCACATGACTTCTGATGCCACGCTCTTTACAGATTTAACATCCCTTATGAGATTGTTTTTACGTAAAAACAAATTACAGAGTAAGCATTTATTTGATACCTTGTCTTCTCGATCCCTGTTTGCAAGTCTTGAAACTTTGTCGACACTGGACTTGAGAGAGAATGACTTTGATATGTTAGCACCAGGAACTTTCGATCCCCTTAACAAGCTTGAAATATTGCTCCTTTCTCAGTCATCTATTAAAGTGTTGTTTCCTGGTGTTTTTGAAGGTCTGACTTCTCTTAAATCATTGGATCTCAGTGATAATTATATCTCATCAATTTCTGGAGATATATTTCCAAGACAATCTCAGCTCAGCGGTCTGAACATCAGCAATAATAAACTTGATATCATTCCTAAGATTCTATTCAATAGACATCCATATCTACAAAGCCTTTTCATTCAACACAACAAAATCAGCTCAATCGAACATGGAACAATAATTCCTAAACGTTTCACAATAGATGTATCAGACAATCCGTTGGCCTGCACGTGTGACTTGCGCTGGTTTGTGGACTGGCTAGGCTCCAGTAATATTGAATTCCACCATCCAAATCACACAATTTGCTCACACTCTTCTATCAAAGACATGGTAGAATTACCGATCCTATCATTCGACCCCGATAAATACTGTGGCATCAACATCATTCTTATCACAAGTCTGTCTTTCGCAGCTCTTCTGGTTGTGGCCCTTTCCTTGTTGGCATACTGGAAGCGATGGTGGTTCAACTACAAGGTGTTCTTACTTAGACTTGCCATTTGTGGCTACAAGGAAATGGTCCAGGACTTTGAGGACCAGGACTATGAATTTCAGCTCAACCTGATGTACCAAGAGGAAGACCAGGAATGGGTGGATAACGTCATGAAGCCAGTTTTACAGGAAAGATTTCCACATCTTGATAGAGTGGTCTTTGGTGACAACGGCCTCCACCTCGGAATGTTCTACATCAACGCTCTCCATTATGCCGTTGAGAACAGCTTCAAGACCGCTCTCTTGCTCAGCAACAATGCTGATGTGCATGAAGCCTGGTTTATTACCAAGGTACGCATAGCCCTAGAGGAAGTCAATGACAGCAGACTGGATAAGGTCATACTGTTTTTCCTTGAAGAAATCGATGATGACGATCTCCCATACCTAGTCAGGTTGTTCCTCAGTAAGGTTAAACCTTACATGCTGTGGACGGATGATGAAGATGGTCAAGAACTATTCTGGGCTCACTTTGAGAAGAGCATGAGGGGAAATAGGGAACTAAATAGCATTATCCCTGTTTAATTGCATGACCTCTTATCTCCAAAATGTTGGCCTACTTATTCACCGATGTGCTAAATCACTGGTGTAACTAATTAATGATCTCATGGGATAAAATGTAAAACAAATCTAACCCATTAGTTCAAGGCATGTTCGAAAAATATTGATTTGGGGCTATGTGTACTTTTATTTTTTCCTATCTATCTTATGGATCTACAAGTTACTATAATATTGAAATTTATCAAAATCAGACCACTTTCAGTACCATTGGTATTGTATACATATGCATGAGACAAGTCTGAATCTGATCCATCCATCATTCTTTTGTTAGCACAAGTGTGATGATAACTGATAAAGGTCTGCAAATGTAGACTATACTATGTTATTACACGTGACCACTTCTACCAAGAAGCTCTGGTTTCTACCAAGATTGTCGGAGTGATGTTGCAGCTAACCTAATAAATGTCTGTAAATAGTGTTCTAAAGAGCTGACTGCTGGTCTGTTGTTCGCCTCCAACCAAAGTTTGAAATAACAAGAACTTAGTCTTCACGCATATACAGTGACCTATGCGACATTTTGACCTTCTGCCTCGTGACCAAAATCCGAGTCACTCTCATATGCATTGAAGTGAATTTGAAGTTGATCTATCACTGAAACCACCTTGATTTTAACTTGACTCTTATCCAAGAGTCTCTCAAATCATTTGGGTCATACCTAGGGAAGTTTCTGAATGTAGGCATGTTATGCCTCTGTATTCAGTTCTAGGTTTTTCCTCCTCAAGATGACTGGCGCACTTCCGGGAACAGGGCTTTCGTAGTCATATTTTATTGGCTCATTTTTCCAGCATCTATCAAGGACAGCTTCAAAACTGTGAACACTTGGGGCAGTGACAACATCATTATTTAGGCTATTCCATGTCTTACGTATTCTATCATAAAAAGTATTCCTATATTTTTGGGTCTTTGTCCTTGGTATGAACATTTTTTTACTGTGACCTCTGGCATGTTCAATATATTTTTCATCTAGTTTAAGTTTTTTACATTGATCATAACTATTGGAGTGTTTATATGTTTCAATCATATCACCCCTAACTCTTCGATACGCCAGAGTTGGGATTTGTAACTGTTTAAGTCGTTTTGGATAGGAAAGCTTCCTTAATTCATGCAGGGACTAATTTTGTTGCCCTTCTTTGTACATTCTCTAATGAATTGAATTGAATTTATTACAGAACGTCACCGCCAATTGCCAACATTTTGTTCAAAACAAGAAAATATATACATAAACAGATAAACAAAGACAAAATAGTATTTTTTGTCAAACAAAACAAAATCAAAACAAAATATAACAAAGCAACTTATATATAAAAATATACACTATAAACATAGGCATTATTCGGGTAATCATTTTAACAATGAATTAAAAAAAAAAAAGCAGATGTCCAAGAGAGGACAAGGAAAACACAAGGAAAGTGGGAGAGGAAAGGGAAATAAAGAGGAAAGAAGTTCGAAAATAGAGAGGGCGGGAGAGAGGAAGAGTGAGAAGAATGGCATCACATGTAAACTTATTGTGTAAGAATATTGCGAGTGTATTAATTCAAAGTGTTTGCCGGTTGATATTTTTAGTACTCAGAATTCCCCCTAATATTAATTATGTTTTGTGCATGTATATGTTTCTTCAGTACAGGGTTCCACACAGCATGGGCATACTCAACTTGTGGTCGGACAAGCGACTTATATAACAGAACAAAGTTATTTTTGTCTAGATAAACAAAAGTTCGTCTGATCAAGCCCATAAGCCTGTTGGCCTTGCATATCTTTGATTGCATGTGTTCTTCAAAGCTGAGTTTATCATCAATTACAACACCCAAGTCCCTTTTGGAGGTGACATGTTCAAGCGCATCATTCATTAAAGTGTATGGAAAGGCTTCCTGCTGGTCCTGTGTGTTACCAATAGAGAGAACACTACATTTCTTGGGGTTGAATTTCAGCAGCCATTTTTCTGACCAGCATTTCAGATGTTCAAGATCTCTCTGGAGTGAATTGCAATCATTCTGATCTCTTATAGACTTGAATAGCTTGGTATCATCAGCAAAAACATAAACATTACTTTCAGTAACAACATCTGGAAGTTCATTGATGTATAACAAAAATAACACGGGGCCAAGGACACTCCCTTGCAGAATTCCGCTATCTACATGACCCCAACTTGAGAACTCGCCATTCACACACACCCTCTGTCTCCTTCCAACAAGGAATGCCTCGATCCAACTAACCACATGTTCATTTATACCAAAACTACGGACCTTTTCAAGCAGTCGACGGTGAGGTACCTTGTCAAAGGCCTTCATAAAATCTATTATATATTACATCAATTGTACCCCTTTCTTCAAGAGCTTTAGACCACTCATCACCGACATTAAGCAACTGCAGCATAGTAGAACGACCAGGCAAAAACCCATACTGCCTATCACTGAAAAATCCATTTGAATTCATATGATCAAGGATCTCATTGCGTAAAATGGATTCCAAAAGTTTACAAGCTATACATGTGAGGCTTATTGGCCTATAATTCGATGGAAGCGATCTATCACCTTTTTTAAAACGGCACTCACATTGGCAGATTTCCAGTCACAGGGAACAACACCTTTCTGTAAAGAGGTCTGATAAATGATACTCAAAGGTAGAGCAATTGCTGGAGCTACTTCAAGTAAAGTCCTTGGATGGAACCCATCTGGCCCTGGAGACTTAGAAACATCAAGTTTGGAAAGCAAAGAAAGTACACTATCTTCATTTATCACAATTTCACCAAAATCTTCAACTATATTGTGCTGAGCAGGGATATGAATATCACCTGGAGGCTCAGTGGTATAAACTGTAGAAAAATAATCTAGTAAAATGTCTGCTTTATCACGATCTCCCTCAACAAGTTCAGCTGTTTGTGGATTTCTAAGAGATGCCACTCCAGTTCTAATTTTTGTTTTGAAATGCGCATATTGCCAAAATTTCTTTGGATTCAATTTAACTGCCTTAGCGATATTTTTTTCATAGTACCCATTTAGAAGTTGAAAAAAAAAACACAAATAGTGCCAAAACAACTGGTATAAGGAGCTAAGAAAAATCCTTATATCAATGCATTGAAGTGTGAATGGGGTGAATGAAAAGTGCATTTGAGTTCTTCAAGAGGATAACATAAAGCAGACTAGCAGCCTCAATAGCACTACCTTAAGTCCTTAAAGGGATGGTCCAGGCTGAAAGTCTGTATAGCTTAATAAACAGAGTACAATTCACTGAGCAAAATGCCGAAAATTGCATCAAAATCTGATAACAAATAACAAAGTTATTGGATTTTAGACTTTAGCAATATTTTGTGAAAACAGTCATCATGAATATTCATTAGGTGGGCTGATGATGTCACTTCCCCACTTGTTCTTTTGTATTTCATTATTTGAAATCAGGTTTATTCTATTTTATTCCCCCAATAAATAGAAATATTGAATTGATAACTGATTTAGTGCATTAGATCTCTATTGCTGCAACTTATTTCATTACAAAGAGAGAAATATCATTTACACAATTATAAAATAATGAAAAAAAAATGATTTTATGTAATAACATAAGAAAACGGAAAGTGGGGATGTCACATCATCAGCCCACCTAATGAATATTCATGATGACCGTTTTCACAAACCATTGCTAAACTTTAAACTTCAATAACTTGATTATTTGTTATCCAAATTTGATGAAATTTTCAGCATTCTGCTCTGTGAATTCTACTCTATGGCCCATATTCTGAAGTTGGGTGTAACTTAAACTCAGGTTTAAAGTTGTGGTTTAAGTATGGACAGCCAATTGTCACATAATCACTAACAGTAAAGATATACTTCAGCTCATTCGGTTCTCAAATCATTTACTAATTGTGTAGGAAGTATAAATAAATGATTGTCTTCATCATCGATGAATCAGGAAATAGCACAGTAAACATAAACATACAATTTGATGAAATTTTGATACTTTTGGCCTTCCATACTTAAACCACAACTTTAAACCTGAGTTTAAGTTCAACCCGACTTCAGAATACGGACCTATGTATTAAGATATAGATATTTACAGCCCGGACCACCCCTTTAACTTCTCAAATCTGACCAGCATAATGCAGCTTTCTGTGCTGTGTAGTCTTGTAATATAGCCCCACTTGAATGATAACTTACCTTGCCACTTGATACATTCATACCTATCACACTATCATGTTACCAAGTAGCAATTAAAACAAGTATTTTCCACTCAAAAACATTAAAGTTTCTCTGTGTATGACTGAAGGTGCAAGCTAATTCAATCCATGTATCATTATCAATGGTTATCTTAAAAAATATTTTTAAATAGTTGTTTATTATACACAGCGAGTCAATGATAAACCATACTAAGTTTTGGTCAGTTTGCTTGCCTTGTAACATGGGAAAATTGTTTTTGTTGTTTCAGCCTAAACCATATTTTGTTATTTTTCAGGCAGACCTGGTTTGGTATATCAAGCAGTAAATGATGGCTGAAAAATGAACCATGTAGGAGTCGCATTGAAGAGTTGAAATATAATTGTTCGTTTGCACAAGTTCAATGATTAACGATTGTGCTCATTTACTTTGCACAACTACTGGATATGAAAAAAGTAATGAGTAATTAAATCATGCAATGCAAGTAGCTGTGTTTATGATTTTCATTGTAAATCAATATCATGGCGGTAGCATGGTAGTAACACCACCGCAAACCTCTACAATTTTTCTTAACAGCCATTCACAACTGGTTATTTGTGATGCGTTATCGCAATATGTATGTACTCACTGCAGATAATGTATTAATGTATTGATATTCAACATCATTGTAAGTTAGTATTATGTAAATTTAATCTGCCGGCTAAGCCAATGAGGTGCCGGGCCTGGTTCCCATGTTAATTCTTATGCTATGTTGCACATGATCTTTAATAAAGACAAGATATAACACCAATGTACATACTAGTATACATGTACGTTTTTTACTTAGATTTGTTCAAACCAGGGCCCCCGTGTCACAAAAACTAATTGCCTAAAATGTTATTTAACTATATATAAATGGCTAGCAACAAGCACTTCTTCGATCTGCACCCAAAATAAGGGGGAAAGGGGTGAAAATCAGATTCTCCATTTTATCATCAAAATTCATATTTTTCTAGGGGAAAAGCCATTATTACTATGGCATCGGGCCAATTCCAACTATTGTGATGACAATGAATACCTGAGAGTATTATTTTTTTTTTTAATTGGAAGAATAAATCTGAAAGATTGGGGCGTTTATACCATGTTTATCTACCATTATAGAGGAATACATCACACCTGCCAACATTCTACAACAAAAAAAGTATTCTTATATGGAAAAACATATTTTTTGATAAAAAAGAGTATTAATCGCAACTCTTTGTAAGACGGGCCCCAGATTATACAAAACATAAGCTATATACATCTTCTAAGTCAAATTTCTCCTAGGTCGAATAGGTCCTAACAGATATGACTTTAATAGACAAAGTTACCTGTACAAAAGCACAAGTATATACAAGCGTGTCTACTTTAATTTGGATCTCTTGAGAACGAAGATATCTGTTCAACTTGGGTGCAATTTGACTTTGAAGAAGTGAAGAACATCTATGTTTTGCACAATATGAAAACGGCATCCACTCAAACCATTATTCAACTTTAAGAATGTTGACTTATTTAGACTAAACTGGTTAATCAAACGTGTTAAGAACTTGTGCACTCTTTCAAAGAATGTAAAACAGAATTCCCAGCAAACATAAAAGATTTTTCCAAACATTTAAAAAATATCTTGAAAACTTTATTTTTTTTAAACATTCTGAAAATGTTAAGCATTTGCTGGAATTAATACCACTTCAAATGGAATTGATGACACAGAAAACATTGTCATTGTAATTTGCTTTGCAAATTTTTATTATACAAATAAGCTTTATACAGAGTACATAAGACTATATTACACATACACATATGTGATGGTCAAGGTTTAGAGGCTGAGGGGGGGGGGGTGGGGCCATTGCTCTTTCATCATATATTGGCCCAGATTCACAATGGACAACCAAAAAAAAAAACATTAAGCCTCTTGCAACCACCTACAGATCGTGCCCCTGAACTGCCAAAAAAAGCCATGATAGTTGTCGGCGCTGACTTATTGCCAGCTCTGAAAATTTCAGGGAAATCCATGATTCCGATTGGCCAAGAAGCACGGGAGGGTGTTTGATGAAAGTTGTCAGCACCGACTAAATTGTCAGCTGCAACAGTAACCATAGTAACAGTCACAGACCAGCACTTCTCAGCCATTCATAATCAAGGATTTCACTGAGCCGACTACTTCCAGAAAGCTGTTTGTAATTCACAAGTGACTTTGATGAGCGACTGGTGATCCTGTCTTAGGAGCTTACTCAACACGTATGAAAATCTAATGTACTTCATTTACCAAAGGAAAGGGTTACCTCGGCACCGTCTTACAAATAGTTATGAATGATTAGATCAATCTCAGCTATATTGATCTCATATACATCTCATCTCTTCCGTACTTTGTAGTTTTTAAAATACACTTAATTAATTCATTGTAAATGCTTTGGGCCTATTGGGAAAAGCGCAGTACAAATAATAAGTAATAATATATTAAAATCCAGCAACGTCATAATTTTTTCTACAGGAAGTTTGCACAATCTCTTTAGCAAACAAAGAGAATCACACTGAATCTTCAAGAGAACCATGAATGTATGAATAAAAATCATATCTAGAAAATATTTTGAACAAATTTGCATTTTAGATGATGTTGCTGGCCGTCCATAGTTGTGGTTGATTAGATCATTCGCAATTCTTTGAAAGACGGGGCTTAGTTGTTAGTAAAGTCGCTCGTAACTCACGAACAACTTTATGACACACCCATCAGGGGCCCATTGCTGAAAGTATTGTGATAAAACGCAAATGAAAATCAAGCGAAAGTCCCTAATACGCATATTGCTTGAGAATCAAGTTAAATAGTAAACATAGGATTTGTTTAGCACACGTATCCACCTTGTAAGGTGCTCCTACATGTATATTACTCCAGCTAAGCTACATGTAGTCTACCTATTCCGAAGCTCACAACTTTTTGAGGAATTACTTCCTGCCGGTACCCATCTCCCTCACCTGGGTCAAGTGCAGCACAATGCGGGTAAATTTCTTGCTGAAAGTAAAACACACCAAGGCTGGATATCGAGCCCGCATCCCTCGCATCGAAAGATGCAAGTTTTAACCACTAGAACACGGCGCCCCCACATTGCAATCGATTTTTATGGTAGCGATTAATTGCAACTATTTCTGCAACGATCCCCTGATCTGATCTTTGATTGTTGCCATGGTAATTGTCAGAAAATGACAACTTGTCAGTGCTGAAAAGCTTCATGAAATGAAATCCCTATCTCAGCCTAACTAGCAGTACCAGGCCTGTCAACAATTGAAATAATATTGGACATTTAGAGTCGCTAAAAACAGAAAGTACCATACTGCGTATAATGTAACATGAAAAAAAAAGACCTAATGGCACAGTGCGAATTTTTCTGCTGAACAAAATCAATGTCAAGACATGTATAGCATTCTTATATTCAAACATTTAAATATTCTTGTTCAGTGTACTACAATTTAAAAATTTTTTTATAAAGAATTGGCTATTATGGTTACTTCGCCATTATGTGAACTACCATGGCAACAGGGCTCGATAGCCAATCAAATGCAAGGTTTCCATGGTAGATTTCATACTGGCAAAGTTTCTGTAAAAATATAGTGTCTTTCTGGACCAGCCACTGGAGCAGGCATATAATGGTAATTTACCTATTGGTCTACCGCCAACTCGTCCACTCACCACACGTTCTACCTTCGTTTAGTCTAATGCCATTCCGTCCATCAACATTTCTTCTAACAACCATTTGGTCCAATCATCATTTCGTCAAATCACCAGTTCGTCTATGACCATTTCGTCTCATAACCAGTTGGTCTAATATCCATTTTATTTTCATTCCTTTCGCCCAATTAAGACTTAGTCTAATTAGACCATATGGTATATGGACTAAATCACCATTGGACCAACTAGTTATTAGACGAAATTGTCAGTGAATGAAATGGCAATTAGACCATTTGGATAATGGACAAACTGATGGTAGACCAAATGATAGTTGACAAATTGGTATTTAGACAAACTGAAAATAAACCCAAATAACTACCACTGGCCATCATGACCAGACTAGAATCACCTAGGGCCATTTCACAAAGCTGTTTCATAAGTTATAGACTGTGGGATGGACAAGGAAAATGTCTCTAGTTTTTCATTTCCGTGGGGCGGCAAATGCTTCCGCGAACGCGCACAAGCGTGTACTGTCAAAACACGACGAAGACGACATCTTATTCGCCATCGTAGATTCTACAACAAATAAAAAATAAATGCGAACAAGGTTACATGCATTGTACACGCTTGCGCGCGTTCACGGAAGTCCTTAACACACGGGGTGAATGGCGGAATTTCCAGTCAAATTAATGGTACGATTTCACATATTATTATTTTAATTTTGAGGTCAGGAGCAGAATTTAGCGATGGCAACATGTTGCATGTATTCACTCATAATATTTTACATATTTTCATGTCCAAGAACCGTAGTTGCATTTGCCGCCCCACGGAAAGTCACAATTTTAGCGACCATCCCACAGTCTATTACGACAGCTGACCCTTTCTTGTGCTACATGATACATGTATCTCCCTATACATATTTCTGACTATTTTTCTAACTTTAGCACTTGAATACATGTTCCATTTGTGCATAAAGTTGTTCATAAATACATGCAGCTTTCTGAAACACAACCCTGTGTTGAATAGGAGCAGGATGGAAATCATTTCAAGACCTGGAGCTGTTTCACAAAGAGCTAAGAGTTGCACTTAAATTCCCATTCACATAATAGGCCTCATCGCATTGGTCAAATCAAGGTAAGAGGACGAGCACTCCTGCGCATCAATCAATAAGCTTGCGTGTTTACAAAACCATTTTCGCGTTGGCATTTAAGCATGACTGAACTCTGGTTGTGAAACACCCCAAGGTTTCACAAGGAACATGATGTAAGTAGGGCTGTTATCGTTATCGTTAAGAAAATTCTCTGTCGATATCACGCTAAAAAGATCTTACCGAAATCAATAACTATCGACAAAAGAACATAAAAAATACACATTTTTTATGCATTACAGTGATGTCACAATACTCACATTGGTCAAAATTTGTATCTGCCACTGTACCAAGAACGCTTTAAAATCCGCGTTCATCGGATGTAAATGATCACTTAGCATCTTTTAACAAACATATTTACCATAAATACATCCTCACCTTTCACATTAGTAGCATTATTTTAGGGTTGGATGAAGTTTTCTAATAATTTGGGGGCTATTTGGACATCTTTCAGAGCAGTCAACGTCTTTCACCAATACGCCATTTGGATATCATGCTGTACATCTTTGAATGTAGAGGGCAGCAACACACGGCTGTGTGCTGCCTTCTATGCACTTACTTTAGTTGGTACTTCGCTAAAATTGTGCTTGTGCTTGTGATGTTTTCGATTCGATCGAAATGGAGTGCAGTCACGATGTTTGGATTGTCATGATTATAGCGGTGTGAGATCGTCATTTGTGGCTAGTAAGTATTCGTATTTGTTGAGATTTTGGAGTAATTTCTGTTGCTGTTTTGTGCAGTTTGGAAAAAATGCGCTTTCTGTGATTTTCTGTTTGAAAAGCCACTTTGGAAAGGCCGCTGCCGTGAATTCTGTGAAATTGCGGACAATCACTGTGTCCCTACATAATAGCGGGTATTATCGACAACGAGAGAAACATTGTTGATATCGCTAAGTGGCAAAAAACAAGCGATTATCGACAAGACTAGCGATAAAGACGTTATCAATAACAGCCCTAGATGAAAGTCATTTTAAATCTTATATCCTGGAGGGAGGGGGAGGGGGGTGTTTCATAAAGTGTGACTTAACTTGAGTCATGCTTAGTGCCGACGCACACATAGTTTAACGCGCAATCTCAATTGATTTATACGCAGTAACATGCGCACTCTTAGCATGATTTGACCAATGTGGTGATGGGTCTTTTACCACGCGCAACTAGACATTTAAGCTACGTCACACTTAAATCTCTGTGAAACACCCCTCTCAATCAGCATAGAATGTGATTTTCAACTAGATGAGAGATCGGCCGAGAAGATAAGCGGTTGACAATCCATTGTTCTCAGGTTGACTATCACACAGGACTTGGTCTCTTGGAAACTAGGAACAGTTACAAGCAGAACCTCTTCATCATCGGAACCTTACATAATTAAGAAGTAAAATAAAATAACAGGCATTCATATGGCGCCATCTATCTTGAAATATTCTATATTGAGGCACACAATCAAAATAAAAAGAGACAATCTGAAATTGCCTGTCTTGTGATTTGTGTATTAATTAAACGGTGGATGATAAATAGTACACAGGATGATTTTTTTTCATTGTAGTTGGTCTGCTTTAAGAAAAATTCAATCCAAGGAGAAAAACAATCTTATTTGAAAGAGTAATAATAATAATAATAATAATAAACAGTTCTTGTATAGCGCATATCACAATTATGAATAATGTCTCTATGCGTTTCCAAAGGACTTGGATATTATTACCCCAGCTGTAGCTTGGCTGCCGTAATTACTATGATAACAGCGCACACGCATTTCAAGGAATAAATTCCTGCCAGGTACCCATTCACCTCACCTGGGTTGAGTGCAGCACAATGTGGATAAATTTCTTGCTGAAGGAAATTACGCCATGGCTAGGATTCGAACCCACAACCCCCTGTTTCAAAGTCCGGAGACTAATCCACTGGGCCACAACGCTCCACAAGTAAAGTAAACAGAGCCATTTAAAACATTTTACATCAAAATTTGTTAATACAAAATAAGAGAGTTGTAGTTTGTAAAGTCTTGCACCCATATCTATAGGGATCCTCAAATTGGCAAACATGCTTCAAAATGACTGATTTTGTGGACAACTCTCTATTTTGTACACAAATGTTCAAATTTTCCCCTTTATTTTGCATATTTCTAATTATTTCCTCCTGACCTTGACATATGTGGTGTGAATCATATTTTCCCACAACACATATTTTGTACTCAGAATAAGGAGGCACGATCCGATTTGAAAGATAATGGGATGTCCAAAATATCAGCCATTTTGAAGCAAGTTTGCCAATATTAGGTTCCCAAAAGAATATACAAGATGACCTTTCAAAATTTTTCAACCATTTTACTCTTTTTTTCTGAGACTGATTCTCTCCTTGGTTTTCGGTTTCCATTAATCAATTTAATCCATTTTGAGTTTAATTGATTTGTTGCATGGTCTGTAATCATTCGCATAAAAAATGAAAAAATATTCAGAGACTGACCTGTCACTACTTTCTTGGTCTGGAATCTTGGTTGGTTTCCTGCGAAGTAGATGGCTGGGCAATCTTTAATTATGAAAGGATCTTTGTTGTAGTACGGATAGCATGCTGTCGACAAGAAACATTGAGAATTATATATATCACACATCAAGAAAGGATCATATATGTAAACATATAGGGATGAATATTCACATTGTGGACACTCCACCATGGTGCTACATGAGTACGTGGTAGGATGTGAAAGTCTATGCGACTTGTCCAGCATTGTCGAGTGCCTCACCTGGCGACTGGCTGGAATACTCCCCAGGAGTGGAGAATGTGCATACATTGTGTGCGGGAATGACTGATTGAATCCGATGACTGGGGTAATAATGAATATGTAAGCATTCAGATATAGATGTACAATTTACATGTATGTTGGAAGCGCCTCATGAATAACCGGATTTTAATATTAAAATATTAATAGGGACTAAAATGTATGAGGGGATAATATCACTTCTATCTCATACATGGGATTACTATACTAATCTAGTGCTTTTGCAATATTATATTTTTTGGAACAATGATAATGTACTGATGACGATGACCATGATGATGGGGATGGTGATATTGATTAAAGGGATGGTCCGGGCTGAAAATATTTATACCTCAATAAATAGAGTAAAATTCACAGAGCAAAATGCTGAAAATTTCATCAAAATCGGATAACAAATAAAGTTATTGAATTTCAAAGTTTATCCATATTTTGTGAAAACAGTTATATGCTCATCAGAATGAATATTCATTAGGTGGGCTGATGATGTCACATCCCCACTTTCCTTTTTCTTATGTTATTACATGAAATGATAATTGTTTCAGTTTTTTCACTCATATGTAAATGATGCATATCCATTATGATGAAATAAGTTGCAGCAATAAATAACTAATGCACTTAATCAGTTCTCAATCCAATTGTTTTAGTTCTCCGCAGAAAATTTTTGAATAAACCTTATTTCCTATAATAAAATACAAAAGAACAAGTGGGGATATGACATCATCAGCCCACCTAAAGAATATTCATAAAGACAAGCCTAGAACTGTTTCACTGGAATAATGCTAATCTTTAAAATTCAATAACTTTATTATTTGCTATCCAATGTTGATCAAATTTTCAGCATGTTGCTTTGTGATTTTTACTCATTTATAGAGATAGAAGTATCCCCAGCCTGGACCATCCTTTTAAGATCATGATAATGCTGATGGTGATGATGATGATCGGGATGATGATGATGGTGATGATGATGATGGGGATGATGATGATGATGGGGATGATGATGGGGATGATAATGATGATTATGGGGATGATGATGGTGATGATGAAGATGATGGTGATGATGATGATGATGATGGGGATGATGATGGTGAAGATGATGATGGGGATGATGATGATGATGGGGATGATGATGATAATGGGGATGATGATGGTGATGATGATGATGGGAATGATGATGGGGATGATGATGATGATTATGGGGATGATGATGGTGATGATGATGGGAATGATGATGGGGATGACGATGATAAAGATGATGATACAGCTGCTGCTGATGATGATGAAGATTAAGATAATTTTATATTTCTTGAGAAAGCAGCATACTCACCTAAAGTATCAGGGGCTGATGGAGCAATGTGACCATATTTCAAGGTTTGCTCTAGGATTGAAAGTCTATCGTCCATAGTTGTAAACTGATAGATGTCTGTTACATTCTGACCTGATGAACCAAGCACTCTGAAAAAATAAAATTATTCTAGAGTTAATCACCCGTTTATCAGCACCGTCATTGTTATTAGTGTCATCATCGCCATTATTATTATCAATACCACCACAATCATCATTACCACCATCATCATCTTCATCATCATCATTATCATCATCACCATCATCATCATCACTATTATCATCATCATCATCATATTCATTCATTATCATAATCACCATCTTCATCATCATCATCATCATCACCACCACCACCATCATCGACACCATCTTTACCATCATCATCATCATCATCACCACTACAAGTTCAGATCTGTCTCGATACTGTGTTCAACAGGGACTTCCAACACAGCCCATTTGAACACAGGTTAGATTCAATTCACTTTTTAAATTCTACGGACAGGCCAGTCTATCAAGCCCCTTGGTGATACTGAAATTTCAAGGCACTGTTACACCAAGCTATGCAAACAATAGCTACATTGCACTGGCCAATCAAGATCATTATTCTATGCATGTTTTGTTCAAAACACCAACAAGGTACCAATCAGAATTGTCCTCTCATGTATTCTAAATGTATTCTATTCCCAAAATCTGTTTTTACGGGACCCAGCTCCATGGCTTACCTCATTCCTGCAATCTTCGCCTCATAAGGGTTGGTGACGGAGTTGAACGTAGAATAGACACTGGATTGTGGGAACATGCATCGATGAAACGGCTGTTGTGGGAGACTAGAATTGGCTGGATCGAAATCGCCTGCCATCAGATCTACTGGAATGCAACTCTAAAACAAGAAAGACAAAACAAGTACATCTACTTAATCAAGCTGCACACACGGTTCAACTATTGCTTATTCAGAAATTAATCCACATAATTTCTAGCTTTGGTTTCAGATATTTATGTCTGAAAATCATACACTTATCTTGTTTTATGACAAATATATTGCCTATTGCGGTCTCAATAATTTAATTGTTTTATCTAAATGCACCAAATTTAATTGAGGGTGACTAAATCAATTTGATATATGGATGATTCTAGACTATTATAAAAGGAGAATTCCTTGATGTCTGAACAAAAAATTAAAACACAATATTCTACACGGACAACATTTATCATGATTTTCTTGCCACCAACTAAGATGAGCTAGAGGAGTGTCTAGGATCGGAATTGTAAGTCCAGATGACAATATCTATTTCTCATATTAAATATATAATATTCTGGAATGAATCAAAATTTAAGTCAGTTTATCACAATTCTAGACTGTTCATACAATATTACAAAAAATATTATTGTTTGTCACAAAGAGAGGAGATGCTGTTATTGTAAATATGAAATATAAAAGCTCATTAATCCTGGAAATATCATATCTTACCGTGAGTTGTACTAATAAGTGGTCCAGGGTTTTAATAGCTTCTACAGTCCCTGCTTGAGATTTCCTTGTTAAATATTTGGCCTGGAAATAAAGAAAAATTAAACAATGTCACTAAAATGGCAAATCCAACTGCATTTTCTGCATCGCGACCCATTCTTCTTGATTTTTACATCAATATGTGAACTGCTCAAGCTATGATAATTTGAAAGCAGTACATGTGAGCGTTTTATAAAGCTGTTGGTAAGTTAAGAGCGACTTTGAGAACGACTGGTGATCCTTTCTTATGATAAATGGTATACCATTGGCAATGGTTTAGCGCCTAAGAAAGGATCACCAGTCGTTCTTTTTTTTTTTGTATTTATGTTTTTATTGTAAAACAAAATAATATATACAATAACAACAAAACTTCATAGCTACTGTACTTAAGATATCTACACAAAATATCTACCAGTCGTTCTTAAAGTTGCTCTTCACTTACGAACAGCTTTATGAAACGGCCCCCACGTGGGTGTTTATAAGAGCGACTTTATGAATGACTGGTGATCCTTTCTTACGTGCAAAGCCATCACCAATGAGCGTTTCAGTGAATACCATTTACAAGAAAGGATCACCAGTCATTCTTGAAGTCACTCTCAACTTACTAATAGCTTTATGAAACGGCCCCCAGGTGGGTGTTCATAAAGCGTATTAAGTTAAGAGCGACTTTATGAATGACTGGTGATCCTTTCTTACGCGCAAAACCATCACCAATGAGCGTTTCGGTGGATACCATTTACCACAAGAAAGGATCAACAGTCATTCTTGAAGTCACTCTCAACTTACTAATAGCTTTATGAAACGGCCCCCAGGTGGGTGTTCATAAAGCGTATTAAGTTAAGAGCGACTTTATGAATGACTGGTGATCCTTTCTTACGCGCAAAACCATCACCAATGAGCGTTTCAGTGAATACCATTTACCACAAGAAAGGATCACCAGTCATTCTTGAAGTCACTCTCAACTTACTAATAGCTTTATGAAATGGCACCCTGGGGGCTGTTTGATTTTCGGAAATCATATAAATATATGTACTTCTTCAAATGATGCCCCTTTGTCTTCTTTGTTTTACTAGGGGGCTGTTTCATAAAGTTGTTTGTAAGTTAAGAGCGACTTTGAGAACGAATGGTGATCCTTTCTTACGCACAAAACCCATCACCAATGAACGTTTTTGGTGTATACCATCTAAAGAAAGGATCACTAGTCATTCTTGAAGTCACTCTTAACTTATGAACAGCTTTACGAAACAGCCCCCTGTTTAAGTACATATATTTATATGATTTCCGAAAATCAAATCGTAGAATAGCTATATCACAAAATGATTATGAACTTGTATTAATTACCACTCATATGCATCATTTTCACAACAATTTTAAATTGAGTATGTAAACAAACATACAATTTTAAATTGAGTATGTAAACAAAAAATAGGATAAAAACTGCCAAATATTATTCTAATATTTTGTGGTATGTGCATTGCCTTGTGATATAAGGTTTGCTGTTGCAAAAAAAAAATGTGACAAATATTGATGGCTATTATTTGGTATCTATGTAACGCATGTTGGTATTGAACAAGATTCAGAGTACAAAATAAGACCAATATACTTTATACAATCTCATTTTCTTTTATTGCTTATTTTCATAAATCATTAAAATGGTCTTGAATCAAATTATCAGACATATGTACATACTGTAGTGAGAACATCTCTGTCCCTAGTACTTTCGCTGAGGCTGTTACCAGCAATGATGACCCTCACCACCTTGGAGAACATCTTCTGTTGGTCAGCTGTCCCGAGTTGACCGGTGATGATGTCGACCATTAGCTGGAGACTCATCAGGTCAGTCTGATCATTACCAATGCCTAGACCGGACATCAAGATGAGATACCTGGGAGGATACAGAATACTTAGTAGATCAGGCTATAATACACAAATAATGAATCTTTACAAGTGCATTGGACAGAATACTTCATACGTAGTAGGTGTAGTAGAGTCAAATGGATCATTTCATCTTTCACAGAAATAAATTTTCTGTCCACTGGCAATGCATGAATAAAAAGACATTCATGATTTGTTTTATACGACAACTAAAAATATATCTTTGTCATTTGACATTTTATGAATTTGGTTTGAATTGGGGGAATATTTTGCATGTATGCAGTACAATGCTGACTGCTTATTCTTTCAAGCATTTTGCTATATGATAGCTGGCCCCTGCATTTCAATTATCTGCACTTGTTGATATTCATATAAATTATGTCTATTATCTATTATACACTACTCAAAAAAAGTTAAGGACCACTTTTAAAACGTATGTATTTTTTTTTTTATATATACAAGGTGTTTCTACAATCAACAACTTCCTGACAACAGCAATGCCAAGATACAGCTGTCCTGAATGCCATCAAACACACTGTAATCAATTTGGTTTCAGTTGTTGCATGATGTCTCTCACATCATTGCATATCCTGAAAAGCGGGCCCATTGTGAAGTGGTACAAAAGTGGATTCAAAAGCATTTTCTGTCTTTAGTCTTTACAATCAACAAATTGCTGACAACAGTAATGCCAGGATACAGGTGTCCTGAATATCCTCAAACACAATAAATCAATTTCAAGGTCATGCAGTTCTTTCACGATGTTTCTCACATCATTGCAGTGGGCCCGTATAAAAGTGGCTTCCAAAGCAATTACTGTCTTTAAAATCAACAACTTGCCTACAACAACAATGCCAAGACACCACCTAAGTGAAACAGATGTAGCCAGAGCCCTAGGGATGCTCGAAGCTGGCCTCAGTCAGCGAAGAGTAGCCAGAGTGATGGGCGTGTCACACAGTGTCATTAGCAGAGCAAGTGAAAGACACCGAGAGACAGGGCTATACTCTGAGAGACCCCGTAGTGGCCGACCAGTTTCAACAATCCCTAGAGATGATCGCTACTTGATGAATCTCAGTCTCCGCAACCGCTTTCACAGTGCACGCCGCCTCAATAATGACTTCACTGCAGCAACTGGAGTGATTGTTTCCACTCAAACAATCCGTAACCGACTTCACAGAGCAAATTTGAATGCCAGACGGCCAGCTCAGTGTGTCCCACTCACCCCTACTCACAGAAGAATTCGTCTCAACTGGGCTCGGCAGCATGGAAGATGGACCAGACAGCAATGGCGTAGAGTTCTGTTCACAGATGAGAGCAGATTTTCCCTTGACCACAATGATGGACGTTTGAGAGTCTGGAGGCGACCAGGAGAGATTTGCTGACCCCTGTATTGCAGAACATGACCGTTATGAGGGAGGCAGCATCATGGTGTGGGGAGGCATCACCTATGACAACCGTACTCGTCTCTACGTGGTCCCAGGGAGAGCAATGACAGGAGTGAGGTACAGGGATGAAGTCCTCGAACCTATTGTGGTGCCATTTGCTGAAAATGTGGGTGAAAACTTCATTTTGATGGATGACAATGCCCGTCCCCACCGAGCTAGGGTGGTGACCGAGTTCCTTGAGGGCCATGGAATTGAGCGTATGGAGTGGCCAGCGAGGTCCCCGGACTTGAACCCGATAGAGCACGTCTGGGACATGATGGGGAGAAGTATCCAGCAGCTCGAAGCCCATCCACTTGGACTGCAGCAGCTGGGTGTGGCTCTGGAGGCTGCATGGGATGCACTGGTCGTCAGAGACATTAATCACCTCATTAGCTCCATGAGACAGCGCTGTGAAGCCGTTATTGCTGCAGGAGGAGGTCATACGCGATACTAGGCTGCCTGAAAGACACTCAGACATTCGTTTTTTCCTCTTCATGTCGATAGTTGATACCCCTGTGAACCCACTATTCAGGATGTGCAGTGATGAGAGCGACAGTGTGCAACAACTGAAACCACCCATGCGTGAAATTGATTACAGCGTGTTTAAGGACATTCAGGACAGTTGTACTGAGGTATTTCCAGAAATAAAACACCTTGTATAAAAAAAATTATATACGTTTTAAAAAGTGGTCCTTAACTTTTTTTGAGTAGTGTATGTTAGTAGACAAATGTCACATTTTTCAAGTGTCTTTTAATTGCATATGAAGTATTTCTATTGCATACCGATCGTCATCTAATGGCGGATATTCCTCAATGCTCGGTAAATCCACATAGCATGTATCCTCCACCTCAAACTTGCCATCGTCATTCTCAAATCCTTTCACTGCTAGCACCACACCTAGACGGTAAAGACAAGGATAGTGTAATGTCATGGTTTCAGGGTACAAACAAAATAAATATGTGCAATGACCGTTAAAATCACGGTACAGTCCTTTACGTTTTTATGAATGTTTCGGGGAATTAACTAGCACCATTCTGCCAAATCAATTCACTGTGTGTAATGCTTGGAAACGTTTTGAATATGAACTTTTTATATACTTGTGCTAAAGCCTTTTCAAAATTTGGTAGTCTTGCCTCCATTACATGTACGTGATTCAAAATAGCAGCAGTGCAGACTTTCTCAGTCAAAACCGTATGTTTTTAGTTTTATGTGTTATTTTGTATGGTAAGATAGATAGACAGACAGACAGACAGACAGTTAGATAGATAGATAGATAAAATGGTTTATTGAAAGGTAATCGCAGCCAAAGGCCGAATTGTGATCAATTTTAAAAACACATCAAGTTTTCATACAAATTATTGTAACATTTTCTCAATGATACATAAACCTATTATGTAAATTATGTGATCTTAGAAAATATAGAGTCAGTGGAGAAAAGAGGAGTGTAGTAATAGGTGAGTGAAAAGAAAGAAGGAAACTAGACGAATATCAATAGAAGTCCTGAAGGTGTAATGCAGTAAATGAAGAGGATGGAAAAGAGAGGAGAGAAAAACAGGAAGAAATGATGAAAAAATGATGAAAATCCATATTTTATTTTTCAAAATAGACATGAAATACTCCGAAAATTTGCTTTGCCCAATTGATCGTAGGCCCGGCAGCCGCTGTGCAGCGCCAGATCGACGAGGCTCTATCCCTGTAATCGTTGAATGCAAAACAGGGTAACAGCAACTCCCATCTTTTGGTCTGGTGCGGCCGGGGTTTGAACCCCCAACCTCCCGGTTGTGAGACGGACACTCTACCAACTGAGCCAACACACCAGAGAAATGGAAGAGAAATCTTGACATGTACACACCATGCCCTATCACTTAGAGATGGAAGCAGGTGAAAGTACATTTTATGGTGTATTGGGTGTACCACTTATCAAGCCTTTGCTTTCAAGACAGGGGCATCTTGAATTGATCATTAAAATGCATTCAGGATTTTCACTCATTTATGATCTGTATATTGATTTGATTTCAAATAACTGAAAAATAAACCGAGGACCTTCGTAGTTTTTTTTTACCTGTAATAGCAGTCTGTGCATCAATATTTCCCGTCAGGACTACCCTCTGAAGTTCATCTTCTAGAACAAGGAAGTCAGAATCGGAGGAGAACCTTTCTCTCGAAGGCTGGGGTGTTAGATTACGCTGAAATTGAAATAGCAAACAAAAAAATTCTGTCACAGATTCGTACTTTTAAACCTGGAGGCCGTTTCATAAAGCTGTTCGTAAGATAAGAGCGACTTTAAGAACGACTGGTGAACCTTTCTTACGCACTTAACCATCGCCAATGGTGTATACCATTTGCCACAAGAAAGGATCACCAGTCGTTCTTAAAGTCGCTCTTAACTTTCGAAGAGCTATATGAAACACCCACCAGGAGCAGTATAGCTCATAAATCATACAAATCAAGTTTCTCAGGAAGAGGGAAAGTATGATTTCTGTTTCAACTGATTTAAAGAGCTATCAACGATCACGGCTAATGAATGTGGATGGAGCATTGTGGCCCAGTGGATTAGTCTTCTGACTTTGAAACAGAGGGTCGTGGTTCAGATCCCAGCCATGGCGTAATTTCCTTCAGCAAGAAATTCATCCACATTGTGCTGCACTCAACCCAGGTGAGATGAATGGGTACCTGGCAGGAATTTATTCCTTGAAATGCCACTAAAGCCAGGGTAATAATATCCAAGAGAGCTATGTTGGCTCAGTCGGTAAATCGTCTGCCTGTCGAACCAAAGATCGTGGGTTTGAGTCCACCTCGGGCAGATGACTGATGCCAGTGCGTTGTGTGTAAACGTCTTTCCCCTGTTCCATAGATGCAGGCTATGTTACAGTGGAAAACATCAAAATGAGAAGAGTTTTGGAGGAAAGTGCGGAAAACGAAACTATCCTCATCATACATTACCATCCTGTTTTTGACTTGTGAATGGTAAGAGCTTAAAGGTCATGTCCCACCTCAGAAAAAATGTTGATTTGAATCAATAGAGACAAATCAAACAAGCATAATGCTGAAAATTTCATCAAAATCAGATGTAAAATAAGAAAGTTATGACATTTTAATATTTCTCTTATTTTTCACAAAATAGTTATATGCACATTTTAGTCACATACAAATGAGAGAATTGATGATGTCCCTGACTCACTTTTTTTGGTTTTATTGCTTTAATTATACAATATTTCAATTTTTACAGATTTGACAATAAAGACCATCTTGACTGAATCATAAAATGTTAAACAATGGTAATTCCACATGTTTAGGCCAAAATAAAACTTTGTTTCAAAGGACAATGAGGAGAAAATTAGAATATTTCATACAATAAAATAAAAAAGAAATAGTGAGTGATGTCATCAGTTCCCTCATTTGCATACCGAACGGATGTGCATATAACTCCTTTGTGAAATTAAGCGAAAATTAAAAATGTCATAACTTTCTTATTTTACATCCAATTTTGATGAAATTTTCAGTATTGTGTTAGTCGGATTTTTCTCTTTTTATTCAAATCCATGTTTTGTAGGGGTGGACTTGTCCTTTCATTAGTATACTTACATCTTCACTTATTTCTTTCAGGATGCTTGGTTTGAGCTCCATGCTTTTAAAGAGTGTTCCTACAACAATACGTTTCTCACCACCAACCAGCTGATACAGATGACATAAAGGAGCGTCTTCACCTGTTCATAAAAAAAAAACATACAAATCAATCATGGATAATAGAACAAGCAATGCAAAATATATAATATCCCATTGACTGATTCTACTATAATATCATTAAAGATAAATACCGGTTGTGGTAACGATCTCAAAATGAGTACGAACATAATCCAATAAAATGACCACCCAAGTAATTCTATGAATGAATAAAAAAATATGTGCTAAATGACTCTGGAAGAAAATGTGTAATTGCTGAGAAATGAGCAAAATAAGCACAGCATTCCATCAAATGACAGATATTTTTCTTATCAATATTAATACTGTCCCACATATGCTTTTCTGTGTTAGCCATCAACAGATTTGGCACTTTTCACCTAAGATTTCATGATTTCACAAAGTATTAATGTACCTGATCGAGATCTATGATAATATAGTGACAATTAACCTTGATTTAAAAGATTTTCTCATGAAATAATTGTTTGTTGCAATTACTTTCTTTTACTTTTAAACAGCATTTCTTGTAGGTAGGGGTCATGCAAACATGTAGTACATTCCAATGTTTGAACAGTTTATACTTCATGAAAAAACAAATTATGCTCTGATTAACGTACATATCCCGCACAAAATGTAAGTGAACCAAAGTCGATAAAGACCCTAAATTACAGACCGGTTAATATATTTCAATTGTATTCAGTCTAAATTGAAAGAATTTAATGCCGAAAACTGAATTTTAAAAAATGTGACAAGCAATTTTTTGTAAAGATATGAATGCCCCTGAAACCCAAATTCATTCCATTCCTTTTGATGCAAAATGACAATTTCAAGGCATATATTTTGCTATTGAAGTAGGGGAGACCGGGGTTAGTTGGAACATTTTTGACAAAAATGGCTGTAAAATCCAAATAGATTTTATTCAAGAAACAATCAATACATCAGCTTGAAGCATATATCTCAGGGCTTCAAATTTACCCCATAAAATTTTTAACTCTATTATGGTTACTGAAAAAAATCCACCTTGAACAAGACCATCGCAAACGTTCCAACTTACCCCATATCGGGGTAAGTTGGAACATGGTATGGGGTAAGTTGGAACACTGCATGGTCAATTAAGAATTATACTAAAACTACTTAAAACTGTAATATTACATGGTTTTAGCCTATTTGCTTTATCTTATTCAAGTTCAAAATATTAAAGAGTGGATTAGTTGAACTTTATTCTTTCTATTATACAGCCACTCACGCAAGCAGACTGTGTAGTAGAATTCCACATATTTGGGTGCGTTTGAGTTTACATGCAATTAAGTGTACTATCAGCAATTTCATGTACTTCTGCATCAAATTTATAAGACAAAAATTAATTGTTTGTATTTTTTTCATAATTAATTATGCAAATAAGCATAAACAATATTAACGAATTTTTTTTAAATTAATGTTTTTGCCTTTAACTATATTTGTTAAGCTAGCAGAATGCTAATTTTTGGTGAGAGTATCAATTTTCACATTTTTAACAAATATCTACCAAAAAATTCAAAAAATATAGTTTCTTATGTATTTATTTATTTTTTTGTATTTTTGTTTTTTCGAACTTTGTTTTTCCGATGGACTTTGTCAGGAGTCTTTTTCGATCATCAATAGCATTAAATGAATCTATTTGAACCAGCAAAAGTAAAAAAATAATCATACATTTATGACTTTTGGTTGAAAAACACAATTTGCATTGACCTTGTACATGAAATCACATTTTTGAACAAATTTGGGTCCGAACATGCACGTACAATTTGTTGCATAATTTTGAAACTGCGCATACATGCATCGCAAATTTAGTCTCAAATGATGCGCAAGACTTGAAAGTAAAAAGTCAGCAAGCAGTGTAGTCAAAAAATTTCGTGCAACATAGAAGTGACGAAATTTCTTGAGGGGGCTCAAATTGAACCCCCCCCCCATTTTGATAAGGGTTAACATTACATTAGGTGCCTACAATAGGCCTTAAATGCACACTCAGACCTAACTGATAGCATGGTATACAATACATGTTCAGAAGAGTGTGAAATACTTTGTTTTTTTTTTCTCATATTCAATGTTTTCGTTCATAATTACATTTATGTTTGGGGTAAGTTGGAACATGTTCCAACTAGCCCCTTCAATTTTGTTCCAACTAACCCCGGAGGCCCATTTGACGTTTATAAGCTTACAGCACAAAAAAGGGACTTCACCATGGCATATTAATAACCTAATTTTGTAGCTTGGTATAAGTGTCTATTATACCCCCAAACTTGCCAACTTGATCTATAAACTTCTCTGAGATAATCAAACATTTCTGAACGAGAAAAAAATTACTCAGAAGGTCAAAAAACAAAAATTGTTTCTAACTTCACCAGGCTTGTTGCACATGTGTTGTCTGTAATATGGTGGATGGCTGTTGATAATGACAATAAATTGAGGGCAGTATTGCAGAAATTTATCTAAAGACGTTAAAGAAAATTACAATGTTTCAACTTACCCCATGTTCCAACTAACCCGGTCTCCCCTATCCTCTACAGGCAAATTTATCCAATCCAACTCATTTACATCAAAAATTCTTCCCTTCCGCTTTCTCGTTTACGATCTTTTAAGCAAATTTTGAAACTTCTGCAGTTACTTGTAGTCTTTACAAATAGTGAAACTATTCTAATTTGCATTCATATTAACCCCCACAAGTATTACAAGTAATGATTTATGTTTATTAATGATTTGTAATGTATTTGTAGAATACTATTTTGATATTTCTTATTATTATCAACTACTACTACTAATTTACCCCATTTCCTTCTAGCTGCTTCCTCAAGGGCAGGTCTCATAAGAGTCAACCGTTCTGAATAAAGATGTGCATATTGTCTCTGGTAGTTCCGATCCTGCAGCATAAATCGAGAAGACAGATTTTCGTAGTCGCAAGACAAACGTTGAAAGGTTTCTTGTCCAGTCGACGCCATTTCTGTCTTTATTATCATAAACCTGCAAAACAATATAAGAAAACTGATAATGAGGGTTATGGGTCTTTTGAGTGTAAGACTCCGTTAGACACTATGATTTTGAATAGATTAATGATTGTTTTAATCAACAAGTGGAATGCCTCTGGCCGTCTCACCTGCATCACGCGGTTCAATATAGCAGCAGTGCTGACTTTGAATACTACTCTAACTCGCACAAGATGTTCAGTGATACATGGTTACTCTTATGTCCACTTTTTATGAACTAGACCAATAAACTTACAGAGATATGATGGTTATACAACAAAAAACCCCAACATGGCCAAAGTTCATTGACCTTACATGACCTTTGACCTTGATCATGTGACCTGAAACTCGAACAGGATGTTCAGTGATACTTGATTACTCTTATGTACAAGTTTCATGAATCAGATCCATAAACTTTCAAAGTTATGATGGTAATTCAACAGATACACCCAATTCGGCCAAAGTTCATTGACCTTTGACCTTGGTATGTGACCTGAAACGCGCACAGGATGTTCAGTGATACTTGATTACTCTAATGTCCAAGTTTAATGAACTAGACCAATAAACTTTCAAAGTTATGGTAATTCAACAGATACCCCCGATTCGGCCAAAGTTCATTGACCCTAAATGACCTTTGACCTTAATCATGAGACCTGAAACTTGCACAAAATGTTCAGTGATGCTTGATTACTATTATGTCCAAGTTTCATGAATCAGATCCATAAACTTTTAAAGTTATGATGGGAATTCAACAGATATCCCCAATTCGGCCAAAGTTCATTGACCCTAAATGACCTTTGACCTTGGTCATGTGACGTGAAACTCATGCAGGATGTTCAGTGATACTTGATTAACCTTATGTCCAAGTTTCATGAACTAGGTCCATATATTTTCTAAGTTATGATGACATTTCAAAAACTTAACCTCAGGTTAAGATTTCGATGTTGATTCCTCCAACATCGTCTAAGTTCATTGACCCTAAATGACCTTTGACCTTGGTCATGTGACATGAAACTCTAATAGGATGTTCAGTAATACTTGATTAACCTTATGGCCAAGTTTTATTAACTAGGTCCATATACTTTCTAAGTTATGACGTCATTTCAAAAACTTAACCTCAGGTTAAGATTTGATGTTGACGCCGCCGCCGTCGGAAAAGCGGCGCCTATAGTCTCACTTTGCTTCGCAGGTGAGACAAAAATAGATGCTTAAAATAAATCCTAGATACAAAAAAAATCAAGAATGTCTACTCAACGGAAGTACATGTACTTGAAAAACTAAGTCTTATTTCATCATTCACTATGATTGACTAAGTATCTTTATTCATCTGTTGGGCCTACATCATAACAGAAACTTTGCCAAAAATGCTCAACAGCCAACCCAAATCAAGTATTTTCAGGAAATTACTACTGGGTGGCAAAGTTAAAACAATGTTAATATTTCATACAACTTGGTCCTGAGTGATAATCAATTAAACATATATCTAAGACAATGAGTTCTTTGGATCTTCTTCAATCAACTTGTTCAAATTATCAATAACTGCCATTTTTATTCATACTCATTTCCATTAAGTATTTCTAGGAATCTGCATCAAATACAGTCAGGCTAAACCAAAAATGTGACTTCATCATGAATGCAATACACAACAAAAATATTACAGATATGTTTTGTCGAAAATGGAGAAAAATTATTGATTTTGCAATCCAGGGTTTTATTGCCTAGTTGCAAAGATAAAGAACAAATGTACAATGTACATGTACTACATGACATGTATAGTAAAAATGTATCCATCCACAGTAGAAAATATATAAGGCAATATAATAAAGTCATCAATGCTTGGCTCCAAGCAAATATGACTTCCAAGAGAAATTCCAGTAGTAGCAGTAAACAAATGTTCACACCGAAGGTCACCAACACAGATAGGCACACGTGGGACAGTGTATTATTATTGCTGAAATAAAGACCCGACGGAAGTGACCGAATCCGCGCTTATTTTGCTTATTTCTCAGCAATTACACAATTTCGTCCAGAATCCTTTGGCACATATTTTTTATTAATACAAACAGACACTTCGGTGGTCATTATATTAGATTCTGTAAAAAGTCATTTTGAGATCGTTACCAATACTGGAATTTATCTTTAAAGTTGAAAGATGCTAGAACTTACAACAAAGCATATCTCTGCTTAGTTTTGAAGTGGAAATGTAATCATATTGATTACTGACATTGTGAAATTATTGTCATCTTCTAAAAAGATATAGGGGTCTAGGTAGCTTTTGTGTTGTCTTGAAGCTATCAGGAATGAACAAAAAAAGAGAGGACTGTATTGCTGAGCATGTATTTCGTCAAAAAGAATTTTAATTTAAGATAGAAAAATAATATCAATATGACTCATGTGTGTAAATAGTATCTTTATCTTCCCAAAAGATTAATTAAAAGAGTCATCAGTCATGCTTGTTTTTTTATTTAGAGTGCTCAAAATTTAGACAGCTGAAATCTGTATGGTACTCTTTTTGGAAGACGTTTAAAATACTTATACTTTTTGGTATCTCCTTTTAGGGAGAAAGTGTAGTGAAGCAAGACAGAGTCCAGCAGAAAATAAACAATGAAATTGAAAAGACTGCACTGAAGCTTTCTGTCTACACAAAATCAAATCATTTATGATCAGCATCACATCCACATGTCCAACTAGGCATGATCACCATATTCAAACACCATAAATCTAAGTATCTTTTTCTCTTCTCTTTCCTCTTTTTTTTTGAGAGGGGGGGGAGGGGATATTTGTGATCGAATTGTAATTGAATTGCATCATCAGCTTTATCATCATCATCACCTTTTCCCAGATGTATCGTACTTAAAAAGTGCAGAGGTAGGTCTGCAGTCAAGTTTCCAGGTCTAACGTTATCTCTCATCCAAATTCTTTGTAAAAAAAATTTTTTTTCATCATCACCACCATGATCAACACCACCACTACCACCGCATCACCATCATCATCAACCATTACTTGATTTCAAAATGAAATCATGACCATAGGCGCTAGGAACAATGATTGGCAATTGCATCTTTATTTGAATTATTTCATTCACCAGTTTTCAAATTTTTACACATTTATCATCCATAGCTATGGCATTGGATCTATCAACTAACCACATGACCACAGTTAGTCTCCACATAAATTCTCAGTTGGCAGTAGAGGTGCACGGCCAATATTGGAGACTGTCTCCCATGAGAGAGATTATCTCCAATATCAGAGACTTTTATAAAGAATTTGGGTATCCAATTTCAGAGACAGTCTCCAGTTTGGGAGACCAATTTTCTTTGTTTACATTTGCTTAAAAAGGATTACCTTGGCGGCAGATAAAAATGTGATAAGCAGATTCCTCATGAAATATTACCCCTTTTCACCGTCTACTTTGAAAATTCACCGTCTACTTTTGTTTTTATAAGGATTTTTGTTGTCATCCACACACAAAACAAATGGGCTTCTGACCTCAGTGGGACAAAAGTTTGGGTGGAAAAAATCATGCTTTTGTTGGTGTTGTTTCTTTTGTCCTTTTGCAAAGCAAGTCTCCAATATGGGAGATTGTCTCCCTTATTGGAGAGTCTCCCATATTGGCCGTGCGCCTCTACTGGTTGGTAGTAATATCTAAAACTAACGATCTAACGTTAGTTCAATCGCACTCGTGTCAATGTCTTTTAAAAATAAGAGTCACTGGGTGATTAAGTATGGTGTCGGTGTTGAGAGCATGAAAAGGCTGCTGAACCGAGCCCCAACACCGAGCTGAGTTCAGAGGAGTGATACCGATCGCGTTATCAATATCCTATGATGTCACGCCTCTGCGCTGCTGATCATCTCAAATTTACGCAAGAAATTCTAGACGACGAAAGTGAAATCGGGAAGAAATTGCAGTAAAATCTTATCGTACAGAATGCACAGGTTAAAATCACTGCAATAATCAGAAAGCATATTATTTTTCATTAAAATGTGTAAAACTCTGATGATTTGCGCTCATCTTAACTGTAATAGATAATTTTACGGGGGTGTTTCACAGTGTTCACCTCCCGTTCGTGAACTACAGTTCATCAACACCGAACTTGAAATAACGATTTTCCCAATCCCTGGGGGTTGGTGAATAATCTGAATAGCAGAGATGCCAAGTTCAAAGACCAGCTTAGACCAAAAGCTTCGGTCTCTGTTATGTTGGTTGTTCAGCTGAACTCTGTTGGCTTCTCTCACCAAATACAGAGACCGAAGTTCTAGCGCGATCTGTACAGGGGACTCAATGGCCATATGTTTATGTACTTAAAGGAGAATGAAACCATTGGAACAAGATAGCTTGTGTGAAAACAAAAATAAAAGAAACAGATCAACGAAAGTTTGAGAAAAATCAGACAATGAGAAAGTTATGAGCATTTGAATATTGCAATCACTAAATATGCTATGGAGATAGCAAATTGGCAATGCGACAAAGATATGTGATGTCACTTGCGAACAACTCTCCCCATTACTTTAGTATATATTTCACTTGAATTTCCTCTTTTATCACACTGATCCATAAATCATACAGTACTGTTCTTTCTACATGAGGGCATGTAATACATATTTTTTAAGAATGCATCATTGATAAAGAGTTTGTATCATCATAAGAAAAAGCAAAAAGAGACATTTTGAGGGTATTTTATAGTCCATCAAAGGGAAAGTTGTTCAGCAGTGACATCACACATCCTTGTCGCATTGCCAATGTGAGGATCTCCACAGCATTTGTGATTGCAATATTCAAATGCTCAGAACTTTCTATTTGTCCGATTTTTCTCAAACTTTCGTTGATCTGTTTCTTTGATTTTTCTGTTTTCACACAAGCCTATTTGTTCCAAAGGTTTCATTCCCCTTTAAGATCGGATAAAACGGGGAAGTGAATTTGCGCGACAGCCGAGGTAAGTCACTGTTTTTGTTCCTTTTAACTTAATTTTTCTGTTTTTTGGCTATTAATGCCAAGAGGGAATATTAATTTGCATTTTGGTCGCATTAATTTTCAAAATTTTAATTCATTGAAGACAAAAATTGAAGAGCCCTGACGGGGGGATTTTGCATTGCAAGTCCCCTAATCAATGGTGGGTGCATGATAGCGAGCCGTCTGTGTACGAGGAGAAATTAAAAAAAAAAATGTTAAAAAACTCCTCGAAACAGACGGCTGCCAGCTGTCTAAGACCAGCTATGCGTGAGATTTTCTGTAAATCTGAGTGAGATCACAGACATTGTGTACAATGTATATGGGGATAGGCTGTGATAGTTGCGTGAGACAGAGATTTGAGGGGATGAACAAGAGTCCAAAATACTCGAGTCTCATGCATAATGCGTGAGACTTGGTAGCTCTGGAATAGGGAAATAGACCTTATCGCAAATAGATTCACGCAAAGGATCATGGGATCGCAAAGGGGGCAATACCGCCGCTGTTGTCCAGATGCGACCATGCGAGCGCAAGCAGCCGACAATAAAGTGTACGATTTCCATAGTGTATCAAAATACGATTGACGCCCGCAGCCAACATTTTGCTAACTTCCAGTAAACGCCTCGTCATATTTGTTCCAGAGTCTAACATCACTTTTCTTCTTAATTATGGGTGGCAGGGATAGATGTGCTGTCTATAGCTGCAAGGATTCCCACAGATTTTATGAAGAAAAGTATAATTTTCTTTCATTTTCGCGCACTGTCTGTGCGTGTTTTGAGCTGCGCAGCTGCTGTGCAGTGTGCTTGCATGCACGGACAGTGGGCATGCACTCTCGGCCCTGGGGACAGTGTACGTACGTCGGCGAGGCAGTGGAGGAAATTGGTCCCTAATTTCAAGCAAAAATAAAATGATGATCAATAAAACAAACTCTGCAGTACATTTGATTACTTTATTCTAGTTATGTATGTTTGTAATATCAATCGATAGTCAAGAATACATGTTTCATAAATAATTATCTCAATCATGATTTTATTCAGTAGGCCTAAAAACCGAGCTGTGTTTTCTTTTTCTCTCCACAGAGTAGGCTACATAATAGTTGCATATTATTCAGGATCGTGGTCGGACATTCTGAAGTTTAATCATTGGCATGCTTAGACAAAATAATGAATGAAATAATGAGAAAAAAATAAAAAATGAGAATAGATGAAAATAATATTAAGAGAAAAATAAGATACAAAAAGAAAATTAATGAGGAAGGTGATCTGTAAGAGAAGTGACTGAATGCGATGAAATAAATTGAAGATGTAAATGTTGAAATAAGATTTTTTATCAAAAGAATGAAATTTATATCATTTATATGAATTATATATCCATCATCTACTAAATTTCAGACAAAATAAAATTACAGAGTTGGAGGGATGTTTCAAATTCAGGGATTTATTTAATCTGCATGTCATTTGTATATGTCCTTCATTATGTATAAAATATGTATATGCACAAAATCTTCCCAAGTTTAGCCCCATAAAACTTCGAAAATATGGTGAGTATTGAGTTCATACTTTCACTGGGCAATCATGATACATAGATTGTTCTATAAATCCACATTCAAGTATCCAAAGTAATTTAAATACGAAGAAATCAGACTTTTTAAAAAGCCTGGATTTTGAGTGACACTGCACAAAACATATGGCGTTGTATGGCTTCCCAAAAGCCGATTCTGCGTTTGCCCCCTTTCGCATCCCGTGATCCTCTGCGATGACAGACGCCCTCACGCGACAGACGCTATTTGCGATAAGGTCTATTGCACGTAGATCGTCAATACCAGCTGTATCCTAGATGCTCGGTTCAGCAGACGACATTCAACACCAGAGCTCAACACAAACTGCCGGAAATATGTCATATTTTCCGAGGTCAATCCCAACACCAGTGTGATTTCAAGTACGGTGTTGTAGCTGGTGTTGTCCCAACACCAACACCAGATTTCAACACCGTCATGACCGTAGCGTAGGTCCTACTTGAAATCGGGGCACCCACTGCACTGCATGCTAGTACAGTCCCACTCACTGAAATTCATGTTTGTGTTTTTTATTTTATGAAGCCAGGCAAGCTAAATTATCCATTCCTAAAAATCTCGATCGCGGAGCGGAATGAGCTATCATTTATCATAAAATATGGTATTATTTCTGAATATTCGCTACTTTAAATTAACGTACCGTCCCTACCTCAGCCACGCTTTGTAAAATTGATGCCAGACGCAGAGCCCGGATTGAGAGCGCACTCGTGTTAATCGAGCGAACTCCGCGAATTAGGGATTTTCCCGCGTCCAACATGTAATTTGGTAAAAGTTGTTGTTTAAAAATGGTTTCAAATAATATTCAAAAATCAATTATTATTACTCATATCATATTAAATAATAATTTGATATATTTCATATATTTTAAATATATCTAAAAATGATATTTGACTCCATAGAGTAGAAAAGCTATTGAAATTTAACAATAGTATTGAATAATGTTTTGTTCTTGTGGTTACGTCATCATTGTTTACATCACGCAGCTGGTCGATGGCGATCGTTGTCTTTCTTTGTTCCAAGAGGTTTGAAATAAGACATTTCAGCACTCTTCAAACGTTACCATACGGTAGATCGGGATGATTTAAAACGAATTAGAGCTACATTTTCAATTTCTGTTCTAAGGGTCGTAAGTATAACAAATTTGTTATCTTGACATGATTGCAGCTGCTAGCTGCCTGCCCGAATTATTATTGAGTCGATGATGAAGATGAGGATTGGCAAATGTAATGAATTTCGCAATGTCTTTTTGCCAATTAATTAAGGCTTTCCCCGGTTGGCCAAGTATTACAACACTTCTGGTGCATGTGTAATGTTGCATTGTAAATTTTCCGACTTATGTGTTTCCATTTTATCATTCTACACAAACCTGAAAATTGTTGGACACAGACGAGGATATCTACTAACATATTTTGGTAAACATTGATTGATATTAAGTCAGGGATTTTCATGACTTTTACCTCTCTTTGTTATTTAGGAATTTCCTTTGATAAGTAGTTTATGCTATTTTCAAGATCTACGAGGTTTAGTTGATTGGAGCAATAATTTGTAAGAATGATATTGATAAATTTTGTCGTTGATTTTTTTTTCATTCATGATCTAAAATAGGTTTACACATCTCGGTTACACAACAGAGACGAGTAGCCTAAATATATTTCCAAAATGGCAGGGAAACTATTGTTTATTTGTTAATAATATGTCTGTAAAGCGCTTAGAGATGTCGTTCCGATGTATTAAGCGCTATATAAATGCGGAATATTATTATATTATTATTATTTGAGGACTTTATCCATTTCCTACAATATCTCAAAAAAGCTTAACTTTTAATTATTTGTTTTCTTCCTTTTCATTCTCTTGCAGGTCATGTTTAATCTCACCAGCCGTTTAGTTCAAGCGAAGGAGGCCAGTAATCCGGCCTCTCATCACGAGGATGAAACGGTGAAAGCCGGAAGACAAGCAGAAGAAAGTCTAATCAAAGACCTTGTCCATAAAGCCGGAGTGCCGTCCTCATGCATCTACCAAGGTCTGAGAGTTCCCGATACATTCCAGACGAGACGATATGAAATAGATGTTGTCATATTGACAGGTAAAATATTCCTTCGATAGTACTTGTATTGATCACTTCAAAATTGTCCAATGGGGTTTTAATCAAGAGATCATACTTTTATGTACATCAACCATCTTCACAAATCTTAGGTTTTCTACTCTTTCTTTTCCATTATTTGATTATGTGCAGATATAATCTCTGAAGGATTGCTCCTTGCAAATTAAAGGTGAATCCCTCCCCTTTAAAAAGAAAGAATGGAAATATTAAAGATAATAATTAAGAATGATAAAATTCTTTCAAATGATATGAAATAAAAGATGAAACAAAGATGAATAAAGATATAATGAAATAAATGAATAATTGAGTTCTTAAAAGAAATTGTTTGATTTAGTACTACATTGGCAGATGAAAGAGATATTTTCAAATTTATTGCATGTTTATTCTTTCTTTTTGACAGAGTATGGAATCTACTGCATTGAGGTCAAAAACTGGTCTGGGAAGATATCATTGAGCAAAAGCGGCAAATCATGGGTCCGACAAAAAAACATCAAAGACTCTAACACTCAGTCAAGCGTAACCTACGATGAATCACACACTAATATCCTCCAAGAACTCAAATCTAAGACTCAGTTAATCAGGAACCATCTGCTGAGGAATGAAGCCTGTCTGGCAGAGAAATTCTTCTTCTCCAGGGTAGTTTTGATGAATCCCAAATCGGAGTTGGATAATTCGTTGTGGAAAGAGAATGAGATCGTGACCCCAGATAGGTACCCGTTGTTCCTGGATTCGCTGAAGTCGAGCTACTCAGGCAAGGTGGCCGGGTCTATTGTCCCTTCTTTTATCACAGGTATAATTCAATCTAAATTGCATATATTAGGGCTGGAAGCAAGATTTACATTGACAAGAACTCTTTGATGATAAATTAAAAAAAAAAAGAGAAATGTGGTCAATGGTCAACACAATCAGAAGCACTCCCCCCCTAAAAAAGAAAAAAAATGAAGAATTAAAAAATCCTCAAAAGGGAGAAATGTGGGAATATGCCCCTTTTGTAACCCCCTCCTCGCAAAAAAAAAGAAATGAAAATCCTTAAAAGGGTGAAAATATGGCATTATGCCTCTTGTTCTCCCCCCCCCAAAAAAAAATAATAATTAAAAATGCTCAAAAGGGGGTAATGGGCATATGCCTCTTTTGTACCTCCCTCAAAAAGAAGTAAAAAATCCACAAAAAGGGTGAAAAATGGGGCATATGCCTCTTTTGTACTCCCCCCCCCAAAAAAAAAAAAAAAATCTGGGGTTGATGGTCATTCTATATCTTTAACCAAGAGAGTAGACAGTACATGTATGGGGATTTTTAGACAAATACATGTATGTAAGCATGTATCTATAGTACCAAATGGATAGGCTTTGTTCATTTGAAATGTAAATGTATACAAACTATTTCAATAAGTTCTTATTTCTTTAATTTTCTTTACGTCAAGTTAATCTTGAGATGCAGTGAAATAAAGATAGACCATCTTTGCTTCTGAGTCTGATTGGGTATGGTACACAATTACATCAATATCACCCATTTTGTAAAAGTCACTGATCTCTTTATTTTCAGATCGTTTGTATACTTCTAAAATCCACAACACTTGAACTTAGCTCTGTTTATTTCAAACAATGATTTGACCAGAATTATTTATCAACAGGCCTATTAAGGTCACTTTAGATTAAACATATCCTGGATATAAAGTACAGTATTTATCTTTTTCTCTTTGTTTTAGGTCAGTTATCATACAGTGCTATGGAATCGGCCAGGCATGCGTTAAATCAAATAGGAACTTGGGACATAGTGCATTTACATGGTGGAAAACAAATAATCGGTGAGCAATTCAATGGATGAAGTAATATTATTTTCACTCTGTACTCTGCTCTTGAATATTGAATTTAATTTGTGAATACAAGATACCATGAAAGTAATAATTCACTGAATTATTTACTGATAAGATAATCCAACTGAACCTACCTAATTGTATCATTTTGTGAGAGAAGTTAACTACTTTTTTCTTCCTTCTAAAGGTCAATACTACCTTCATAATGAAGTTCACAATTTGAGTTCATTTCCAGTAAATAAATTGATGATCAGCAGATAAATAAAAAAAAGACACAAATTAATTTGAATGTGTTGAATAACATTGTGAATATCTCTTTTCCAAATGCTGATTGTATTCTCGGTAAAGCCTTCTTTATATGAATATTATTTTGTCATATTTGATTGTCCTGTATAGAAAATGTACCAAATGGCCAAGATGTCTTGTTTTTTTCTTATGGTCAATTTCATAAGTATTCTTGTCGATTTTAGAACTTTGATCATCGCTATATGTGCATGATTGATCAATGTAGAGGTTTCCTGGGCCTGTTGCATAAATACCATTATGGAAACTTTGCTATCCAATGGTAACTGGCATGGAATCCTTGATTTTGATTGGCTGTTGATCGGCGTTACCATGGTAGTTACAACTGAATAATAGTAACTTTTATCCAACGGAGCCCCGGGGGCCGTTTTATAAAGCTGTTCGTAAGATAAGAGCGACTGGTGAACCTTTCTTACGCGCTTAACCATCACCAATGTATATACCATTAACCACAAGAAAGGATCACCAGTCGTTCTTAAAGTCGCTCTTAACTTACGAACAGCTATATGAAACACCCCCCTGGTCTTTTGTGGGATCATGCTTGATCCTGAAAAACGCCACCCAAACTTGATTGTTCAGGAAGTTTGTTCTTGTTACTTCTGAAAGTTTCCATGGCAAAGAAGAATAGTGCAGTAGGTTTCACGGTACACCATCTATCTTTCTTGGGCTAGTGTTGGTCCTGAAAAGGACCGCCCAAACTCGACGTTTCGACAAGTGTGTACTTGTCGCCTTCACGAGAATGTTCTTCGTTCTTGTTTTCAGAAATTGCACACTAAAAAAATATGCAATACTGTGAAGCCTCTATACTGATTTGTTTTTTTGCCATGGAAACCTTCAGAAGTTATTGCATTATTGTTATTCATTTATTAGGTGACTACAAGGGAAATAAAGACCTCATTCTGAATAGGAAGACAGCATCTCGGATGGAGTTCAAACATCAGCGTAGCTCTGTCCTTGGATCTCTTTGGGCAGTCTTGGGATTTACACCGCAGGTATTAAAATATCCCCTTTTTTTCAATTCAATTTATTTCCACATATTGAGTAAAAAATCCTGTAATATCATTACAATCAAGTACGTACATAGATAATAACAAATACAAGTAAAATAGTAACAATATATACATAAAAAAGACATAGAAAATCAAAATGTGGAGGGGATTAACAAAGGTCATATTGATCTATCAAGGTCAATCCCCAATACTTTAAATTTATACAGTCATCAGTATTAACTTGCATGTATTAATCATATCATACCCTTTTATTTCTTTTTCTTGTTATTTTTCAGATATAATTTATCATCTATTTTATTATGCAGTTCATGTTTGAGTGTTCATGCTTGACTAATTACAATGTTCTGGGCTACTACAAATTTGAATTTTGTGATTCAATGAATAGTTCTCTGTATTATTTTTTATATATTAAATTTGATCTATTAAATGTGGTACCTTTGTCTTGTTCATTATTTATGTATGATTTTGAACGAATGAAGTATTTGTTTAGTTTGCAAGGAATTGTAATTTATTTTTTTGGCCAAATCAAAGGTACTGGAGTTCCTTTAGATAGTTTCTTGTCTTGAAAGAAACCACTTCATTTTTCAAATGAATATTTGTGCAATTAGTGTCGAATGACTCTGAAATTACTTTGGATTCATTTGTTTAGGTGGTAGTGACAATCTATAAGCGTGGAGGAGAAGGATGGTTATGGAATGCCACTTGTGCCCAGGTCAGTGTGTCGTACGATGCTGAAATCTCATTTCGAGCCGCTGGAGCAGAGGTCGACGCCAAGATACAGGCCAATGACATTGAAAGCATCACCTTGAGCACGTAGCTACTTTCTGGTGATGAGGTTGGTTTTACATGTCAATCCAATGACATTCATTATGAGTACATGTATGCACCTACACCATGGTGAAAAGGTCGGCTACTAAATGCAACCTGATGACTATGAGAGTAACATCTGGAATCTGAAGTGCATAGCTGTATCTTCATGATGATGGTTCTACATTGATCGAAGTATCTGGAGCTCTTTCTACTAGCTACATCCTAGCAAAGAGGTGAAATTTCAACCCAAGAATTTGAAACTATCATTTTGAGCACATGCACATTCATCCGGTAACGAGGTTGCTTCTACAATGTGAAATACAACCCATATGACGTTGAAAATATGATTTCAAGCACACAGCGCAGCTGCATCATGGGGACGAGGTTGATTCTGAAATACAGTTCTACAGGGAATAATTTGGGTTTACAGATTCATGAATAGCATTTTTTAGTCATAAAAGAAAAGCTCTCAACTTACATGTAGTAATATGCTATACAAAAGGCTTTATGCGTAGCAGTCTTTCAAAATGTAGAGCGAATTGCGATGCTTTACCAGGAAAATTATTACCTGGTTCTATGAAGTACACACATTTTTTGGCATGTACATGTAAATGTGCACCAGCTATTGAGATACTAGTCATATATATGAAATACATCAACCTACATGTACAAGTAGCTAGCTGCTTGACCCTGGAGAAGAGGTTGGTGATAAGATACCAGTGGCATTGAATGTGTGTCATCTTGAGCACACATGTTGCTGCTTCTGGTGGAACAGTTAGTTTTCAAATACGTGTTTTGTACTAGTCATCTCAAAATTGGAAGTATCGTCTTGGCCGGCACGCAACTGCATTTTCTGGAAGAGAATGGTCATAGTAAAAATCCAAGATAGGCCTACCAACATTGAAAGATCTTTGTCCCAAGTTTTTTGTGCTAGATGAAAGTTTGCTATCATTATACAACTGATGCTAAATTGATTAAAAAATCAATATCATATATTAATTCTAAATGAACATACATATATGACCATATGGTTTCAATGTTATGTAACCAGAATTGTTGCAGAAAAATTTCACTTGCATTATTTGGATACCGTTACACACTTATAATAAATACCTTTCAAACACTTTCTCTACTAAATTTTAAACTTTATTTTATACATGACCTACTAAATGCTGCCAAAAATGTATATTATATTTACACAATACTGATATTGAAACCTTCATTAGTCCTCTTTCATACATGTACATGTCGTTATAAATGAATTGTAATAATCTTGTGCTATATAGTCTGACCTCGTGTAGATCTTTGGTACGATTTTCATGTTTTTTATCTTGAATACATACAAAATGGTGCCATTATTTGTATTCCAGAATTAGATATTAGTGACCAACTGAAATAGATACTAACTGCACTCAATATTTGTATTTTTAGAAAAAAATTCTGATTATTTTTTTATTATCTTATTTCATTATTCATATATCTCTCTTCTCACATGTAATATATTTCCTCTCTCTTTTCCTGTTAATATGTTTCCTCATTAAGATAAATGTCAATGATGTTTAAAATGATTGGTCATTCCAAATATGCACACATGCACAACATTTCACTATTTCTACCTACATATATTTGTATATGTTTATATCTAAACGAATTCAATTTTTTGTGTCACGAGATATTTTTGTAAAAAAAAATTGTAAATATATATATATATACACAATTAAAATACAAGTAAAATCAAATTTTAATGTGATGACGTTTGTACACAGGTAATTACATGTTATACATTCTGGTCATACTTCATCATTTATGCATTAATTAGAGAGACTGCTAATTTGTGGGAGAAATTTACTATTAATATTGGTCTTGAGTGATCTAAGCTTATGTACCGAGTTGAGTAATGATTGTACTGTACACTGTACATGTATGGTTTGATTAGAAATTTCATACATTTTGCTGTATTGGGGTGCAATAAACATACTGTATGTTACGGAGCTCCTGATATTGTGACTGTATTAACCTACCAAACAGTCTTAAATAACTAATCAAAAGCTTTTGAATTGAACCTTTAAAAGTAATGAACAAGAATTTGATAAAAACAATAATAATGGAGTCTTTCTTTAATATTTCCTCAGGCATTTTATTCCAAAGGTTTGGAGTCGCACAACTAAAAGCACAATTGCCCCAGATAACTTTGTCGTAACGTATGAATTTTGTTCCAATCTGCAGTCTGCAGATGTCATATTCCATGGCTTGTCATTGGTTTAATTTAAGAGTTAGCTTACCCCCCACACACACAAACAAACATACAGTTGAAATGCCATAGTATTGTTCATACTGTTAAAGATATCCTGTTTTTATCAGGGGCAAGTTGTCTTAGAAATATGAGTTGTAAAAAAATTATGTAAAATATGCAGGTTGAAAGTTAAGTACTGAAGTAAAAGTCTATATGTGTTCAATCAAATATTTGATTACATGTACCTTGCTTCAGAATTAAGGAATTGTTTCATTTCAACTTAACCCAAATATATAACCAAAAATAAACTTTTTGAGGCAATCTAATTTTTTAAGGGAATGTATTTATTTAATATCGGAATACAAAATGCAGTTAGAATGACTTTGAGTTAATATTAAGTATTGCTAATATTGCTGACATATATAAAGTGCAAAGATATTTAATCAAAATGCCGATTCAACATTTTAATGTAAGCTACATAAAAATGCAATATTAACTTCTTGCCTGTTGACTTTTCTTTTCATTTGTGTATGCATTATTTGGACAGTAATATCTTTAGTAATTTGTCAAATTTTGTCATTCTCTTCCTTTTTGGGGGCCAAATTTGTGAATTGCTGAAAGTCATAATTATAATGATGCCAAGTATGTTTAGAAGGAAAACATGATGTTGATATATGTACATGCATTAAACAGTTAATTTGTGGTACAAGTACATGTATTTATTGTGAGAATGTTTAATCTTATTCAGGTTTATGTCAGAAAACTTTGCTAATAAAGTTAAAGTGTCTAATCCATTGTTTAAGTAATTAGTAATAGTAGCAATGAATTGATTCACAAGTGTCAATTGATCTTCATTTGATTTAACAATTTAGAACTGTAAAATCTTGTATGTGTTATGAATATAATGGAAGTAATAATAGTAATAAAATGATAATAGTATTTATGACAGTAAAAATGGTTAATAGAAATGCCACTCTTATGTCAGCACAATATCTATAAAATTTAGAGCTACTATTATAGAAGAATATTATACAATGTATACAATAATTATATGCTTCTGTTAATTGACACCACAAAATTAAACTTGACTGTGTTATGGAACCAAAATATCACTCTTTCATAAAACAAGAGATGATGATTTACAATCGTAGTATACTTGGAGGTACGAGTAAACGGTTACACTTCGTAATTCCGAAACACGTAAATTGCCTGTACCTCGATGTTCGTTAATCTGAAAACGTAAAAGGGTTCGTTAATCTGAACCTTTGTGGTGTTATTCCGAAGGTTCGATAATCCAAAAACGAAATAAGGTTCGTTGTTCCAAAGGTTCATTAGTCCGAAAATGAAATATGGTTCGTTGTTCCGAAGGTTTGTTAATCCGAAAACAAAATGAGGTTCGTTGTTCCGCAGGTTCATTGGTTCGTCAATCATTACGTTTTCGGTCTGACGAACTTTCGGAATTACGAACCTCATTTCATTTTCGGATTAACGAACTGTCAGAATTACATTAGTCCGAAAATGAAATATGGTTAGTGTTCCGAAGGTTTGTTAATCCGAAAACAAAATGAGGTTCGTTGTTCCGCAGGTTCATTGGTTCGTCAATCATTACGTTTTCGGACTGACGAACTTTCGGAATTACGAACCTCATTTCATTTTCGGATTAACGAACCGTCAGAATTACAAACCTCACTTTGTTTTCGGACTAACGAACCTTCAGAATTATGAACCTCATTTCGTTTTCGGACTTACGAACGTTCGGAAATACAAACCTTTGGAATATCCAAACCTTCGGAATAACGAAGCTTCGGAATTACGGATGTATGCGGAGTAAACGTTACTGAGGCCAAAATCAGTTTCAACTTTCATTCACACCTCCATGTCGCTTAACTGTTATGCTGCAGTGATGAACGTCACCAAGTAATGTCTGTTGCTCGTTTCTTGTCAACATGGCTCGTTGCTATGACAACGTTACATGCCACAACTATACATGTCTACCTCCGTTGATGCAGACGATCGTGCATTCTATCCAAGAAATTGCATTAACACCTCTCGGGAGTGTAAGACAGAACGGCATCATCTTTATCTTAGCTCGTTAGCTGTACTTGTATTCTTATATCACTTTGTTGTCTTACTGGATAATATACAGTCGAAATGACTTGAAGAGTAATCTGTGACGGAAACTAATTTTGGATGAAAACACTTTTTCAGTGCATCCTTTGCAATAAAGTAGTCTTGAAAGCTACATTGTAGACATGGTGATACTAATAGTCAATGCAATATATCTTCATTCGCACAGGTTGATTAACATTTATTCACATTTAAGCAGCGTGACGTGGATCGTTAATTTTTCCTACGACGAAAGAATTCTTCAAAAACTATGTACATGTATATCATTGGAGTTATATACACACACTGTAGGTAAATGTTTAAATGTTAGTTGGGTGGGGCAATCGTTAAGTTGACAGCCCCTCCCCATTTCAGGTAGTGAAAGGGCAAAAGGAAGAAATAAAATAGGGAAAAAATAAGAGATAATAGTATCAATTAAAAACAGAGGACTTGGTCATGTATTATACAATAGTACCCCTATTATTTACATTTAAATTGTTTTTTGCCCCTTTTTTTTATCAAAAAGAAGAATAATTGCCTTTCCTCCATGTCCTCAAGTACAATTCAATATTAGTCTGAATAATTATTATGCATATTTGAATTTGAATATATAGAGGTATTTGACTATTACTTTGGTAAGTCAATTATATCGATACCATTGTGGTGTTAAATGAAACTGGAATGAGTGCATTAAAAAGGAAATACATTAAAAAATGTACAGCCTAGCAGGTCTAGTAAGTTGTATTTTTTGCAGTGATTTTTTATTCATGTGTTTTAATTTTTTTTTCTTCACAATATTTTTCTTGTGTATACACTTGCATTGCAATCCATTCTTCATTCAATATGTTATACCTTTCTTGTAAATGGTGATTGTAATATATTCCATTTCGAACCTTGTAAATGAAATCCATTCCTATAGACTAGTTACGTTTTAATCAAGATTTTTTATCATCTATGATATCCACATTATCTACCAGCTACTGTTACCATTCTAGTCAAAATTATACAGGCCATCCATCCTGTTTTTATTGCTATCGATTAAATGTTACATTTGCAGTGTTTGCACTCAGAACCAAAAACATTTCATAACGAAATTGCTGTAATCCTAGCCTTTAGCTGTGCAAGTCTACTTTTGAAGTGTATTCGTACTCGATATGCAATATTTCATCACGCTTTTAATGCGTTTTTAAGAAGAATTGTATATATGTTCCTGTGTGCTTTTTGTTATAACAGTGTAGCCGTGGTATATTTTTCCAACAGGGAATGATGAGAGTACATTTGTAAATAAATATTGAATTCTCTTATTTTATCTTGTATTCAAGCATATTGTGTTCTTTCGTCAATCGTTGCTTAGTAAGGCTGCTCATCAAGTAACATATGGCTTTACAAACGACTAGGATATATACTTTAGATCACTCTTTAGTTGAAGATGTGAATTTTAGTCTTTGAAAAGTCCAGGTGGGAGTATTGATGGAAGGTGCAGGCCCCCTACAATTTCCACCCCAAACATGCCAAAGAAAAAGAGCCAAAAGTGCCCTTCATTTCTTAATTACCTCTATTTTTTTTTTGGGGGGGCCTGTGTAGGTTTTTTTCTAGACCTATGAATAAAATACCAACTTAACTTACTACAGTGCTAACTCACAGATACCATGACAAACAATTCAATATGTTGACCTCAAATTTTTTTGAGAAATATATTACTTTTTTCCTTTGTGTGTTTCATGAATATCTGAATCACCAACACAAAAAATTACAATTCCCCTCCTGAATTTGAGAGGAAAATGATGAAGATATCTCTTCTGATATTTAAGCCTGAGAATGAACATGTTTAATTATTTAACAAAAAGGTAAAACTAAAAAACAGTAAAACGTGAACAATTTCGTCTGAGTTTGGTTAAAACAATGATCATGCCTATATTGAATTTTTCAACTTTGCCTCGTCAGAACAGTTTTAGGACTTGATAACTTTTTTGAAACGGTTGAGAGAGAGTCAAATTCTTGAGGAGACAGTTGTTTGCCATTCTGGTGGATCATATTTTCTGTCAATGAAATCCAAATTTTTAACGAGGTAGTGCCCCTGGATGGGTATGTGTGTTACCAAAATTATTCAAAATTTTTAATACCATAACTAGGGGGCGTTAAGGGTGAGTGGGCCTTGGGGTTAGTTCGTTTGTGAGAAATGTTAAATTAGTGATATTTATATTCCCGTATTAATTTCAAATCGAATCAAGCATCACAAGCAAGATATTTAATGGGTTATAATTTACCATTTGTTTTTAATTAACTTGCATTTTGATTTCTAAAACCCATCAAATTTGCTTATGTGAACCACTTACTCCGACCCCCCTAAAACTTTTTATTCATTTCGATGAAACTTAGATTTTTGGTGTAGTTTATATGGATTCATCAAAGTACCAGTATTTATACTGTTCTTCACCCGATACATAAACTTGATGTCTTATCTCAATGAAATGGTAAAAGAACAAAATATAACAATTTTACCATACGGATGAGTCCGTATAAGTCAACCAAAACTGACAAAGCAACTTCTCAAAAATACATATTTTGACATCGTTGTTATGCACAAGGGCGGATCCAGTATTTTCCAAAGGGAGGGGGCACATTTTCCCCGAGGAAAATTTGACAACCCCCCCCCAAGTCCTTGCTTTTAAAGGGGGTGGCACACTTGAGATTAACAGCATATTTACATTACAAATTTTGATTATGCCTCTTTAAAAAGGGGGACACGCCCCCCCCTAGATCCGCCAGTGGTTATGCACACTACTAGTCTAAAACAAACACTTTGGTCTTGTTGCAAGATAGGCGGCTACGTTTTCTATCTTGCTTATTTTGTCTCTTATAGCTAACAGTTTTGGATAAGAAGAGAAGAGTTCATCGCCAACCCAATCTTTGACCACATCGATGCAGTTGAAGGTCGCCACATCACCCAACGATGGCTAAAAATGGAAGAAAGGAAGGGAAAATGAAAGAGTGAGAAAGAAGTAGACATCCCCAGTTATGAAATCTTGTATTTTGTTCAATCTTTATTCTAGATATAGGCCTATATCATGCTATGAGAGGCATGGTTGTTTCTGGTGCATAAATCTTGTTAACTGCATAGGACATGCTCATTGCCCTTGGCATGTTGCTTTATCATGCATGGTCAAATAAAATGACCCCACTATTGACCAGAGGACCGGATCGTTCAATCTAAATAAAATCAGCGAAGTGATGGTCATTGCCACTGGCGGATCCAGGGGGAGGGGCACACCCGGCCGTTCTAACACGAGTGTGCCCCCCCTTCCCCTTTTGAAAGCGAGATTCCTTTTTTTTTGCAAGTCAAATTTTCTGTGTACCAAATGACCTTCGATTTGGGGTGAAAAGCTTTCTATTTTTTTCTTTTTATTTTTTTTTGTGAGATATACAACAGGGGTGAAGGTTACAAATCAAGTCGACTTATTCAAGTCGGCGTAGGGTATAAGATAACTCTATATTAATTATGGCAAGGTTTAATTGTTCCCTACTTACAAGAAAATGTTTTCTTGAATCGGACAAAAGACAAGGTATATATATATTAAAACAACGAACAGTAATGAAATATATATTAATATATATATACGTACATTCTGACCGAGTAAATATTCATTGTTGTTTTTGAACAAGATTTCGAGATAGCTTAGTAAACGTGGACCAGTTCCTTGTAAAAACGCTTGCCTCAGTGATTCCTAGTAAAGTGAAAACAAGAAGAAAAATTACAAAAGAGAAATTACTTTTGCCCAATTATATTACAATTCCCTTTTCTTCTTTTTTTTTCTTGTATTCTTTCTTTCTCTTTCTTTCTTTCTTCCTTTTTTCTTTCTTTTTTCCCTATTTTTCTTTCTTTCTTCCTTCCTTCCTAATTCCTTCCTTTCTTTCTTTCTTTCTTCCTTCCATCCTTTCTTTCTTTCTCTCACTCTCTGTAATATAATTATTTTGAATGATGCAACCTATGTGTAACAGTGAAATAGAATTACCGTCAATACCCCCCACGTTCAATTGCCATTGAAACTCTAATTCTAAACATGAACTTTAAAACTTCTGCCGACATTTTAATTATGAATGGGCCTATACACCTGCGCATTATATACACCACAGGAGCCGAATGAACTTCTTCTTTTTTTATCGAGGCGATATTCACGAATTATGAAGGAAGAATTTGTTTCACCTTTTTCGTTGGCTCTTCTTCAAACATGATCTTGGCTGCCGCATCGAGGAATTCATCCCAGCATTCCGTTACGACGTCGATGATCACGGCCTCATCGTTTGAACCTCCATACAGACCTTTTTATTAAAGTAAAGGAAAAATACATTTGTGTATCATGCAGACAGAGGTCTTCACTATCGCTGGATGATATGGATGGCGGATGAACATGAAGATACATCGGATTGCATGGAAACAGAAAGAATGAGAGTAATGGATTGAAGAAAGATGAAGGAGAAAAAAAACTCGCAATAAGAAAACAATGACATTTTAAAGTTTTGTATGATTTTGCAAAACCGTATTGTGGACAACGCAGGTTGATATGCAAAAAGTAGAGCTATATATATATATATATATATATATATATATATATATGAAATATATTCATTTTAACATATAGCAATATATACATATCTATACTATATGTTAAAATTATAAGATAAGCAAATGAAATGAGAAAACACCATCGACTCACCGAATTCCTTTGCCAAGTATCTTTGAATGGCTCGACTCTGAAGAAGAAGAATCTTTCCTTCTTTTTGTTCAATCTCTAAGATAGGTAAATCCCCAGTAGGTGTATCTGAATTAAAAAAATATAAAAACATCATTTTTTTTAAATATTACCCTATATACATTTGTGTAAAAAACGCGACCTATGTAAGTTCTGTGTATTATATAAGTGTCATTATGTCAAGTTGCCTTTTATTAGGCACAGGCTATTGGATGACACTTATTTAATTCTTCGGTTGCATGTTGTTTTAATGATATGCCCTTTCTTGTTTCAAAATAAGCGAGTTAGTCGGGTAGATATGATTGAAATAATTGCACGAAAGTCATATTTGAGAGGTATGTAAAAAAGTGGGCGTGGCCTATGACGTCAATTAAAAATAAGCCCGAAGTGGCACCCGTCGGATTCTTGAAGTAGACACCCTACACAACTTTCAGCCAAAAAATTGCATATATACCCAATGTTGTGGTTCTTTTTGACTATGTACATGGAAAATATTTCCAAACTCTATTCGATGCATTTTTATATGAATTGGTCAACATTGTTCTGATCTGTTCTCAACTTACTCGAACTTTTCTTTAACTTCGTCGACCATTCCTCGTAGCCGATGCGGTGATCATCGAATTCGACGTCGGCGAGTACGAAGAGTAGACGGCATATCTCGGTCCGGAATCGATCGGGGAAGTAAATCAGCTTGTACGATGTCATTGTGAATAAAAAAGCTTGATTTTTATATTTTAATGCAGTTTGTGTAGTGTTGGTAATCAGTTTATTTTTCTAGAGCTTGTTCAATTACGTGAACTTTGATCACCAAAACCAAACACTAATATCTCTTGAGATCCACGATGACCTTGGCTTTATATTATTAATCAAGTACAATAGGTCCTATAAGCCTATATATGATATATTTTGCAGATTAGGAATTACATGTGCCATACTGATAAATAATTTTGTTTCCCATTGCAGACACTTTGAGTTGGTCTTAGATATGTATTACCCTTCCTAAAACTATTAAAGTGATATTGTTAATAATACCCATTTCCTCTCCCATTTCCATATGTAGCAAAAAGTTACATTTTTAAAACCGAAAATTTTCACCAAAATTCACCAAAAGTGTGCATGACATCCTTCAATTTACTATGAAAAAGAGCCCCTTGCCCAACTCAGTCGCTTCAGTCCCTCGCTTTGTTTCTTGGAATTTTGTTAGTTGTCTTGCCACCCGAAGGAAAAATTTTATGCATACAGCCATGCCCTGTCTCAATATGCCGACTGCCTTGCCAGATGACAATAGGATTTGCTATCTTGTTTACATTGTTAATTCACTGAGGTCATTCAAGAGTCTTCTAGATAGTGGACTATTCTAGAAAGGAGAATTTTCTTTTAAAGACAACACTAGAAGCTTCCAGAATAGTGGAAATTTATATATATATAAGCTGGCAGTTTCTTCATTATATCAGATCAGAACTCAGAGTTTCACACCAGACTTTATGTCAGAGCATAGTTTATTTCCAACTGGAATACATCACCTATCTTCTGTGGAATTATTTGACACCATTAATGAACTGTTTGCAGTTACTTTGAGGAATTCTCAGTTGTCATCGAGATCATCAACCTGTTTTAATGAACACTTTTCTACCCATTGCGGAAATTGACTGTTAATCATTCTTCGCAGACACTTCAATTCGTTACAGTGACTCTTATTTTTCATTGTGTTTAAACATCAATTTCATCATTGTGGACATTAATTTAAGGAACATTGCCAGCCAACCTGGATATTATCATTTTAAATATAATCAGAACTGACACTTCAAGAGATTTAACATCAATCCATTATTTTGTTTTGTTTAGTGTATGATTGATCCTTTTCCTGTAATAAAAGAAAAGGAAATCAAATTTAAAACTAATTTTCTCATTGTTATTTGTTGCAGTATAGTAACATAATAATGATACAAGCGCAAATCACGAGCCGATTCTTTTTATTTTATATATATGTGCTGACATGAAAATTGCGCAAATTGAGGAATCTTGTGTTTTCATCATTAATATTACCTCTTTTTCAACTTTCAGTTCTCAAACGGTAATTCAAAACGGTGGAAAGATAATGGGCACATCTTTAAAGTGGCTCCCCACCCCCGTGAATCTGCCAGTGGGCTCACATACCAATTGGGAAGAGATTATGGATTGCATGTTTAAATCATACGCATTAACATTTTATCATATTTCATCCTTGAATTTGTTTTCTTTCTCCTATCTAGAAACCCAGGACTATATTGTTCACACGGTTTATCATCCAGCGTGCATTGCAAAAATAACAATAATTATAGCTAGATTTATAAACCGATTTTTGCCAGAGGATACAAAGCACTGCTATTATTACCCCGGCTTTAGCTCGAACTACCATCACCGGCACTCAGTACATGCAAGGAATTACTCCTGCTGGGTACCCATTCACCTTACCTGGGTCGAGTGCAGCACACTTTGGATAAATTTCTCGCTGAAGGAAAACACAACATGGCTATGATTCGAACCCACGACCCTCTGTTTCAAAGGCGAGAGTCAGAACTACTAGACCACGGCGCACCCACAGACACGTACAGTCGTCCATCGGCTGTATTGTTTTCCCATTACCTCACTGACTTTAAATTTTCTGGAACATTCGAATTGACTTTTTTTAAAACTCCCCCCCCATAATCATCCACTCGTTTTATATGTGACTGTATCATAGGCTCCCCTAGTTGAAGTTCAGTATCTACCAAATACCCATGTGCCTGTTGTATGAAACTAGTTAAGAACAATCAGAAGAGACTGAAGTGTACTAAATGCAACCAATGGCTACATATCATTTGTGCTGGTACATGCATTCCTGAAGAGATCTACATGTACAATGAAAAGTCAGAGAACTTTATTCGGTTGGCAATGCAACATTTTGTATTTTTAAAGACATGCCCTTCTATAATAGGAAAATATCACTATCCCAGAGTCAATGGCCCGTATTCTGAAGTCAGGTTTAACTTAAACTCAGGTTTAAAGTTGTAGTTTAAATATGGATAGCCAATTGTTACATAAATCACTAACAGTAGAGATATATTATTTCAGCTCATTTGGCTCTCAAATCATTCATAATTGTCTAGGAAGTATAAAAAGTTGATTATCTTCACCAACGATGAATCAGGAAAGAGCACAGTAAACATAAAATACTTACAACTTAATAAAAATTTTGAAACCTTTGGCTTCCCATAATTTTAGCACAGAGTTAGGCCATGGTCTAAGTTAAACCTGACTTCAGAATACGGGCCAATGTCAGTACAAATACTACCAACCGAAACATTGCTTGTACACATGGTTTATACTACCAAGAATTATGTGGTAATGGACTGTAGATTGCCAAATTTAATGTGAACAGCCTACTGAAACACATTGAAGAAGTGAGAACATGTGTTGAGACTAACAAGGTTCAGGTATTCGCAAATAATGAAACCAAATTATAATTGACAATCATAATTTGATTCGTAAAGACAGGGTTAGAGGGTGGTGGAGTAGCCATTTATCTCCACAAATCATTACATTTTGAAAAAATAATTCATTAAATCCTTGATGATTTAGGAGCACTTGTTATCAAGGTTTACCTCAAGTTTTCAAAATCTCTCATCGTATCAACTTGGTATAGACCACCATCTTCAGATATTGGAATTTTTAATTTGCATGAAAGATTTCTTAGTGTTATTGACACAATGAATTGTGACATAGTTATATCAGGTGACATAAACTGTGATAACCTACCTAAACTCTTATCAAGGATGACCAAGAAATATGTTGATGTAAATGTTTATTCTCTGGTTCAAGTCAATACCAAAAAAGCAACAAGAAGATGAAGATGTTTTTCCTCTTTCCCTGTCTGTCTGTCCGTCTCTTCCTCCCTGTTTCTTTCACCTCCAATCTCCCTCTCATCATCTTCTCACAGTCAACCCCCTCATTTCAACCTTTAAACTCATTTGTTATGTATAAGAAGAATTTTAAAATCATTTACATTCATTTAAGTTAGTTATCTTCTCTTCAAGGACATCATTATATTACATCACATCAGATCAGAACTCAAAGTTTCATGCCAGACTTCATGTCAGAGCATATTTTGTTTCCACCTGGATTACAACATTTATCTTCTGTGGAATTATATGCATTATATAGTTATTATTATAATTATATAGTTACTTTGAGAGCGGAATTCTCAGTTTTCATCAAGATCATCAACCTGTTTTAATGAACACTCTTCAACCCATGGATTGCTGAAATTGACTGTTCATCATCATCAACATCGTCTTCGCAGACATTTCAACTCGTTACAGTGACTCTTGTTATTCATTGTGCTTCAACATCAGTTTCATCATTGCCATCATTGTGAACTCTAATTTAACCCTATCTAGGCCGGGGGGGGCCTCAACGAATCACACAATTTTTTGCCGCGCGAAATTTTTTGACCGCGCCACTCGCTGACTTTTTACTTCCAAATCTTGCGCAACTTTTGAGACCAACTTTGCATCAAAAACGTGATTTCGTGTACAAAGTCAATGCAAATTGTGTTTTCAACCAAAATGCATAAATGTATGATTATTTTTAGTTTTGTTGGTCTAAATGTATTTATTTTATGCTTTTTATGATCACAGAAGAGTCCCCAAAAATTTCATTGAAAAAACAATGAAAAACAAAAGGCCAAAAAACAAAGAAATACATAAGAAATTGCAAAAAACAATAAAATACGTAAGAAAATGATTTGATATCGCAATTTTTTTCATGTACACTTGCTAAGAACACCACAAAGATTTGCTATACCAAAAATTAGTACATTTGGAGCTTTATTTAGGGAGTTAGAGGAAAAAGTATGATTTCGCATACTAATTACGCATAAATTAGCATAATCACTTAATAGTGATTAGCATGAAATAAATTACTATACAATCTTGTAGATTATGTCCCAGGCAACCCGCGTGCCAATTTTCGGCGCGATCGCGCAGTCGACGGCCGAGATCTTAGGGGGGGGCCTAGGAGGCCCCCCCCCGGCCATATGAACTCCCAAAATACCCCGGCCTAGATAGGGATAAGGAATTTTCGCCAGCCAACTTGGACTTTTATCTGGATACTATCATTTGGAATAATTATCAGAACTGATTCTTCAAGACATGTAAGATGTTTCATTTTTATGTTATTGATTGATCCACCTATATTTCCTGTAATAAAAAAAAAGGAAATCAAGTTTAAATTTTGTTTTTTTTTCATTGTTATTTGTTGCAGCATCGTAACAAATTCATGTGTATAACAGTAATAAAAAAAATGATAAATAATACTGTGAATAATAATCATGATTAACATTTAAAACCTGTTTGCCAATTAACAACTTACTTCATTCCATATCATTTATTTGTATAAAATGGAATGAAATAACACAAGATTCAAATAATATACTGTATATGATAGATAGATAAATGGTTTATTAATAAAAATCAAGACATCATCATGGCTAAAGCCAAATTGCGATGTATTCACAAGGTAATGATGACACACACAAAAATATTCAAACATTAGCACAGATAATTGCAAAAAGAAAAATAATACGGATAAAGTATGGTATTGAAACTACTTGTGTTGTGGAATTCTAGAAAGAAATAGCAACTGAAAGTGAATTGTGCTCCTCTTGTTATTATCTTAATGATGATAATATGCAACATTTTAAGAGCACTTAATACAAATATTTCTAAGCGCTGCATACTGTTACCCCGGCTTTAGCATGGCTACCCTGATCGGTCCGTCTAGCATTCAAGGAATTCCTTCCTACCAGGTACCAATTTACTACACCTGGGTCGAGAGTGGCAAATGTAGATTAACGCTTTGTCAAAGGACGCTATATGCATTCTTTATATCTTTATAGATGACATGAAATTTAATAAAATTGACTTTGCCCGTTTGACATATTGTGGTGACAATGGTCTTGAAAATAAATAACAAAATTCTGATGAAATTAATAGGTGACTTGTCATAGACAGACCACCTAAGAAAGGAATTATAAAGTAACTTTGCTGACGAACATCCACAGATGAAGCTAAAAGGTAATTCTATTAAGAACGCCTGTCCCTAAGTGGGGACAGGTGGGGAAAATAAATGAAGTGGGGCCTTCCTGAAATGATCCCTCTCTGTTTTCTATTTCACATAAAAAGATCTCGTGTTTTGGCAAGTTTATGAAGTTAAAATGGAAATAAATGAGGTTTAGATATAGAGAAAGGTTTTAATTTCTAATTTATAAAGTTTACCTATCCTAACTTCTACTGGGCATTCCAAATTATCCTTCACAATAGTAGTATTCCTCTAACTTGTGTCAATTAATTAGAAATGGGTGCAAACTATCGCCTTTTGTGATACTGTATTGAGAAACATAACATCCTGAAATAATTAGTAAAATCAAAATACTATTCAGAGAGTAGTGTCATTTGTACACTGTTGCTTTAACTATTCCTGTCACTGGTTCATCAGCACTCTCATTCTGGCCACGACTTATGGCAATCTGTTTCATTATTATATATTGGGGCCTGCTACAGGAAATCATACATAACTTCAACCAAAATCAAACACAACTTGATTTTTTAAACAACCCAGATGGAAGGACAATCTAACAAGCCTGTTAGTCAGCATCTACACTGTTTCCTTTAAGGATCCTTCCAGTATGCTAGCCTTTCCAACATAATAAGAACTCAATGTTACATTAGTGCCTGTGACTACTGAAGGCTTGATTGCAGCCTTATTCTTCCTTTAAGTGCCTCAATCGGTCCATGGATCAGTGAAATATTTCATTTTACAACTGGAAACTTGATTGGCGATTGGTGATTTTTTACCTGATTGCTAAGAAAGCATGAATGCTTGTAAGCAAGCAACCAGAGGACCGACGGCTTAAGGTCCCCTCCGAAGGACCTGGTACTGAGGATTAATGCCTTAACAAAGGGCACTAGCGCACCAAGTGGGAATCGAACCCGGGTCACCGGAATACGAATCCCCCGCTCTACCGACTGAGCTATCGCGCCTCCATACTTGACTTGACTTGAGAGCCCTTGAAGATCGTTGATGTAAAGCATATCCTTCCTCCATCAGAAATCAATATCATCCTCGTCATGTTTCATCTTTGCTAGGGTAGATTCCATCCCAGTTTTATTCTTTGACATGAGAGGTCTCAGAGCCGTTTGTAAACTGGGGTATAACCGTGGAAACAAAAGTTCCTGGGCAGCCAACAACTGCTTGACTCTGTGACGTTCCTGTGTGGCATCGAAAGAGATACAAGATTGCGGTAGGAATACAATGAGAAGATATTTGTTCAATAAATAAGGAAGCTATATGATTTTAGGCATATGTCTTTCTCATCCAATTACACTGATTTCCTATCTACCGTAGTTCTCCCATTACGACCCTCCCCCGAGTGTCCGATTGTAGCAAAATTAACAGGCAACTATTCCATGATATAAACAACATAATTGCATCGTTAAGTTTCCCCAAATTTTTAATCTACCCGGTATTTATTTAAATATAAATCAATTTATTTTTATCATATTGTTGTTTTGGTATATTTAGTAGAATATTTGAAAGATTAGAATGAACAATTACCTTTGGTGCTTCAAAGCAGGCTGGGCAGTTTTCTGGTATTACAGGAAGCTTGGCCTGTTAAAAATAAAAAGAATAAAAGGGGAGATGTAATAAGCAAGGCACAAAGAATGACAAGAAAATGTAAGAGAAAGAGAAAGACAGACAGAAAGAAAAGAAAGAAAGAAAGAAAGAAAGAAAAAGGAAGGAAAAGATTGAGAGGCAGGGGTGTGGGAGGATGAAAACAAAAGAAAATAAATACTAAGACAAAGAAAAGAAAACTTTAGAAATATTCCTAACCTAATTTAGGAATGGATCACTTCATATAGAAACAACAGCTCTTTCAGCAACACCAAAAAAAGGAAGAAAGAGAGAAGAGATCTCACCTGTTCGGCAAAGTCCCTAAGATCTTTTTCTCTGACATACACAAATGGTCTAATAACTCTGAGATCACCTTCTCTGTAGAGTAAGAACAGAAATAAAGGACATATAGGGAATAAATTATAATAATGTGACTTATAAAGCGCCAAATTAACTCTGTAGAGTGTTCAAGGCGCATAAAGAGCTAAGAGTTGAAGAAAAAAAGTTTTTAGAAGATGTTTTTAAAGTTTCAACAGAGGTACATTTTCTTATGTCTTCAGGAAGGCTATTCCACAAAGTGGGGCATGCAAAAGCAAATGATCTTTCCCCCGCAGTTTTTGAAACTTTTGGAATGACAAGTAAGCCAGAAGTGGATGAGCACAAAGACCTGCTTGGTCTGTCGTGATTGATAAATGAAAGACTGTATTGTGGTGCTGATCCAAGAATACTATGAAAAGCAAGCAACAAAATCTTAACCCTAAATCTCCCGGGGTATTTTGATTCTTGTCATTCCGGGGGGGGGGGGGCCATTATGGTCCCCCCCTTAAAGATAATCTGATTTTTGATGGAGAGCCAGCGCAGCGAATACAAGATGGGAGTGATATAAGAGTGTTTACTTGACAAAGTGACAATGCGAGCAGCTGCATTCTGAAGCTTCTGAAGCTTATGTAACTGAGCCTGCAGTAAATTCACAAAATGAGTATGGAGGGGGGGGGGCATGTCTGCAAACCTGAAATTTAATTTAGGATTAAACATGTTATGTTTCTTTATTTCACGAAAATTCTCAGTTGATAATGTTCCTTGGTGCCAGAAATCTCATAAAAATTTGAGAGAAATGTAGGATTTTCTTGGAAAATACCTTGGCCAATCATTTCCAGATTGAACAAAAAAGTGGTGCCCCATGTCTGCACACCCATTCACATTAAAAAACGATTTAGGGATTTTTATGAGAAACATTGCACCTTGAGGCTGTCACATGAAATGCCTGAAATTCAATATTTTTCCACCATTTTGAGTAAGATTTTTTCATGAATATCTGTCTAAGCATTGCAGATGTAAATTTTGTGGTCGTTGTGTATCTTATATTCATAGAATCGCGCAGATACGTGTATGCTCAGACAAAGGGCACTCCTCAGACTTGGGGCACTTTACATATTTCATGCACCATACCTATACATTGACGTAAGAAATGAATAATATCATCTATACTGGGTCTTTAGTAATGTATTCAAAAAGTATAATCTGGTCCACTTGATATCCCTATGCAATATCAGAGAAGACTGCATGATGCACCGATACCTGATAGATTCCTATTGGCCAATGTACAAAACTTGCTGTGCACTATCATACTGTATTGCAAGGTTTAAAGGGCAAGTCCATCCCAACAAAAGTTGATTAGCAAAATACTGAAAATTTCATCGAAATCGGATGTAAAATAAGAAAGTTAAGACATTTTAAAGTTTCGCTTAATTTCACAAAACAGTTATATGCACATCCTGGTCTGTATGTAAATTGGCAGACTGATGACGTCACCCACTCACTATTTCTTTTGTATTTTGGTATATGAAATACGAAATACACTGTATTCTAATTTTCTCCTTGTCAAGTGAACCATGTTTTATTTCTCCCTGAACATGTGGAATGACCATTATTTTAACAGTTTATGGTTAAATTAAGTTGGTCCTGTACTGTCAAATTTGTAAAAATTGAAATATTGTATTATTCAAACAATAAAAAACAAAAGAAATAGTGAGTGATGGACATCATCGTCTCTCTCATTTGCATATCGCTGAATTGCTCATTGAACTGTTTTGTAAAAATAAGCAAAACTTAGAAATGTCATAACTTTTTTATTTTACATCCTATTTCGATGAATTTTCAGCATTATGTTAGTTTGATTTTTCTCTATCGATTCAAACCAACAAGTTTCTGGGGTGGACTTGACCTTTAATGAATAATGATCAATAAAAGTAACATCATTGGATGGCTCTCCTTCATGAGACACCCAAAATATTTAACTTGCTAGGTCTAACATTGCACTCATCTTTGCTTTGTGCAATTCCTTACGAATCCAATATTCCCCAATTCTTGGAATATTTATGGTATGTATTATCCCATTCTGAGCCATAAAATACAATAACAATTCAAAAATGTCAATATTGATTACTAAATGCCATGTTCTAATGACCGACTTCAATTATCAAAATCTCATCAAGTTTTATCCACCACTATGAAATTCTATTTATCATATATGATTAATCTCTTTATTTCCTGATTCAGAAAAACACTAAATATTATTATACTGAGTCAATTATGGTTCTTACTTGACTGTGTAGTTGGCTTTCATTGTCCTTAGGAGACCATTATGGAAAACAGACATCAAGAAACTAGAAATGAAAAACACACACAAAAAAAATACTCTCATATATTTCATGTTTCACTGGATGATATACATGTAATGATAATATCAGAATATTGTGGTATTGAAACTATAAACAGAGGTTAGGTCCATGATAATATAATATTTCAATGTTTCAGAAGATATAAAACACAAACATTAATCAAAGTACTTTAATCAAATTTACCATGGTGAAGAAAACTATTTTATTTATCATTCCCAGCTAACTATAAATGATTTCAGTGTCGACAGAGTTGACAAATTTACCCTTGACTTGACTTCCCATAGTTAACCCATATCTTTAAATCAAGGTTTAAATTAAATAAACCACAGTTCAAAATATGGGCCATATAATCCCTTTTTATACGTTTTACCTTTCAGTGAGGTCATCAAGATGTTGGCCCATTGCAAGGACGTTGTATCCCTCTCTCCTGGCACATGCATAAAGTCTGCCTCTCTTCATACGGGAGCAGAAACTACAAATAGAATCACATCCTTCAGGCAAAGCGGCTGCTTGATCAATGATACCTTGGATTCAACGTATAGAATATTAAACCTTAGTGTTTCTAAAAATATTTGTAATATATTGTTTTCTCCTTGATGAAAGGTAAATCATAGGCAGAGATATTGTTTAGATAATGTCACACGCATCATGAACCGTCCTCTCTGCGTACTTCAATGCGAAAGTTAGTGTTGCAGAAAACGCATTTAAAGAAAAGCTTGTTTAAAACCAGCAATAAGTGCACCTACAAGGAGAGCAAATTATTTACCGGTGTCTTCGTTTGAAAGTTCAGGTTCCAAATTTCCATCCCGTATCTTTATATATTCTTGAAGTGAATTATTTACGCTACAGTGGGCATCGTAACAGAGCGGACGGTTCGTGGTGAAATCGCGAGGCGCGATAGTGCATTGTATCTATTCCAGAGAGGACGGTTCGTGGTGCGTACGATGAATTGGAGTGGCAATCACTGAAATTAAAGTTGGATTGATTGTGTTCGTTTGTATTCACATAGTATGAACTGTGATCATTTCCAAGTGAATGATATTGATCACACTCACTCCACACCTTTGGGTGATATGTCTGCCATGCTCTTCTCATAAGAGCTACATGTATTCCATTATTTCTCTATTTTCTAGTTCAAATAATAGGTTATAATAATAATAATAGGCATTAATATAGCACCATCTATCTAGAAATATTCTATTCTGAGGTGTGTTGTTATTATTATCATTATTACCCCGGCTTTAGCTCGACCTGCCTTTTAGCGCTCATGCATTCAAGAAATTAATCCTGCCGGGTACCCATTCACCTCACCTGGGTCGAGTGCAGCACAATGTGGATACATTTGTTGCTGAAGGAAATTACGCTATGGCTGGGATTCTCTCAGATTATAATGGCTAGAGCAGTTCATCAAGTGACATACATGTACATGTAGCTCAGTTGGTAAGAGCACCTGTTTCAGATGAGATCGTATGATCTCAACATGCATGGGTTTGAGTCTAGCTTATGCCGAAAGACATCTAACAAAAATAAGGTGGTACATGAACCACGAGTCTCACCTGATTTGGCGATCAGTGAATTTGCAATGTGGTCATTTGACCCCTAGATGACCTTTGACCCATCATCCTCATGAACACACGTGTGGTATTACCCAAGAATCATTTGAACCAAGTGTGATCAAAATTGATGTAGAAATTAACAAATGAAAGCAAGTTGCATGAAAAGTTCCCAAAAAGGATGGACATGACCTCATATCTTTCGAACTGTTGACCCCTAGATGACCTTTGACCCCATCATCCTCATGGGCTCACATGTGGACCAACAGACTTACAGGAAAAGCTATCATTTGGTCTCTGCCGAAATTTGTTCAGGCGAGACAAAAAACTGATGCTAGCATTGCAAGTTGGCATGCCTCACCACTGAATTCAGTGCAGGTGTGAATGCAGTTAGAAAACACTCCGCCCATCGGAAAATACACAAATGTTCATCCCAAATATAGGAGAATCACAACCTATGCAAGTCAAAACCAATACACCATTCGTCAAATAGTAAGGTGGTCACCCAGTGTATTGCACCAGCTGGTCCCGGCAAACCAGAATAGCATGATAATACACCAGAGAGGAAGAAGAAGTGAAATGATGATGGAAAATAATTGGGGTCAGACGGACAAAGGATGACCATTTAAAGGGGAAGTTCACCCTGACAAAAAGTTTATTGTAAAAGTAGTAGAAAAATAATAAACAATACTGCTGAAGGTTTGAGAAAAATTCATCAAAGAATTAAAAAGTTATAAGTATTTCAATTACTTGATTTGTGACGTCATATGAGAGCTGCATTCCTACATAGCAAATGGTAAAAAAATCAATGAAATGTCATTTTCTCAGAAAATTGAAGATGGTTTTCACTGTACCTTTTGTATATCAATAGACAAATCATTTCACACCCGATCATGAATAGAAAACAAAATTAAGTCATCAGGAACCATACAAAATTTTATGTTACATAACATATGGGGCAGCTGCTCATTTATGACGTCACAAATACAAAACTTTGAACTCTAATAACTTTCTTAATCTTTAACAGATTTTCATCAAACCTTCACCAATATTTCTCTTATATTTTCTGCCATCTTTACAACAAAGTTTTCTTCAGGGTGAACTTCCCATTTAATTGAAGTGACCCTAACAGGTCTCCTGTTACTCACATTGCTCTTCATAAAAGTAGGGCAGACCCAGTTTGGCAAGGTATCCAATGAGAGGTCGAGGATTGAAGGAGGCTGTTTGTGGGTCAACAGTCACTGCTCCAAGGTCAAAGGTTATACCCTGAGGAAAGGAAAGATGAAGATTATGATTTTTTTTTAAATTCATATAAATTAAATCAGCAATGAGACAATGTAATGTATTGTTGTCTTCCTTTATCTGTTCTTATGACAACTCCTGAAAATCTATATGAGCTTAATCAAACTGTCACAATATCTACAAAGTAATGAATACAATCTTCCATTTACATCATTACAATATCACTTGTTCACAAAATCAATACATAAAAACCATATAGGCACTAATTGAGCAAGTAAACAGTAAATACAAAAGGGTACTGTGATATTTCACCCTTGTCACAGACCATATTGCTTTCAAAATAGTTAGAAAATCAATACATCAATCTACATATATATATGGCAGATAAATGCTATTTGCATAATTGCTCGTCTTGCAAAAAAAGGAGGATTCCTTAAAATGAAAGAAATAGCCCCAAAGTTCAGCAATCACTTAATAATTCCTTCCCTGCAAAGTAAATGTATATGAAAGAAACCTCAATCCTTCAAACTAGCCTTTAACGTTCATACCAATCATCAAAATATTTTTGTTATTACATAATTTTTTTGTGTCAGCCCACTGTCTTTCAATTCTCTTGTAAAAAATGGAATGGTAGGCATAGCTTAAATCAAGGTTCCCCAGAGCTATCTACCCTCTTGGAAAAATTGGTGATGCCGAAAAAATGTATCTGCCGGGAATCGAACCCGGTACCCCAGCTTTGAACGCCTGTGCCTTAACCACTAGACTAAGCCTGAGTCGAATCGATTTTAAAATCGGTGTTCGATCGATGTCATCGAACACCGGTGCAGATTTTGCAAAATCGGTGCATCGAAAAAAAAAAAAATACAACTGTACGTCGGCCGGCCGATTCGTTTGACTTTACACAATCAATCATCAAAATATCAGTAATGTCCAACTTTACTACTACTTACTTGATTTCTATTGCCCCCAAAATGAAACCGATTGAGTAATTATGATGCTATTCACCATTAATTTGAAGTTTATTTCGATCATAGTTCGAGTCTTACTCGTCTGCTCGTGCAGAGATAATTTATGCACGATGAATTCATGAATATGGAAGTCATGGCCATCGATCGTGCATGCGCAGTACTGTTCTTTAATCAAACCAGAAAATGGCCGGAAATTGACGCGATCAACGTAAAATAAATCTTGCTTTCATGAACAATATTAAAATCATGACCATCGAACATTATTTAATCGTAATATTTAACAATAATTTGCATATGATCATTAATATGAATTTAGAGCTTGATGTGAAACGTTTGTATTTTGTTTCAATTTTCAATGGCGGACATCTCATGACGATCGACTTGACTTCTTGAGTCGAGCTAGTGCACTTGTCTAAAAAAATAATCATCACGTCAGGATTGATTCTCGAACATTGTCTACATGCAAAAACTCTGTTCAAGTTCGTAATATCACCATATAATAACATTTTACATGACAAAACAGAGAAAATTGCGTTTGATATTTTTTCCCACCAATTTGAAGCTAGTTTGTGCCCAACTTTGGGCTCTGATTTCATGAATGGGAAAATATGTCATACGTCATCAAACACGCATGCGCATTGTGCTTATTTTCTCGGAGCTTGGAGGAGACGTCCAGAGACGTAGACGGAATAACAATAAAAATAATCCCACTATTATTTCTTCCATATGAACATAACATACTTTGCTGACATCGTCAATATTCTTAGTATGACCATAAAATCTTGTTAAATAGAATAATTTAGATGAATTTAGGGCTCGATTCGAAACATTCGTATTTATTTTGATCGCATGCTCAATTGCGTCTAAAAAACTGGATTGTCATTATCAGGATTAATTCTCGAACATCGTCATAACTCATATTCCACAATCTTTCCTCACAATCGTTATATCATCATTGAATAGCAAATCAAATGACCATCCAGAGAAAATTACGTATTTATTCCCATAAATTTATTTGGAGCTCATTTTGGATCCAACTACACAATCTCAGGCAAGTTACAGCGCTCTCCGTTGATTGCACTTGTTTGCTGGCGCTGACGTCAAGCACGCCTGTCGTTTCGGGAGAGTGAGTGTACGGAGCTGCGGACGGGGCTGGTGAATGGACTGCGAATGCTAGTCGACCGAAAATCATTCGGATCGACTCTGCGTGATTCATGTCTTTATTATTGTTTCATTTTAAACTTATATGTTGTCATCTGCAAATATCATTGTTGAAGATATTTTGGGAAGAATTCTGCTTTGGTCCCCGGCCTTTTTTGTGATCATGGAAAATACAAACGAACTTTGCTCTGTCATCTGCTTGTGCAACGCTCACCCGGCCAACGCCAGCGCATACCGTCAGTGCGTAGTGCATATGCAAAGCGCATCGCATCGACGCAAAAACAAAAGACTAAATTTTCCCCGCCTTCAATATTCGATGCATCGATGTTCGATCGAATTAGAGCTGTCGAACACCGGTTTTCAAAATAATCGATATGACTCACAGAGATTGGTTAGTGGCTAGGGCTACCCCGATCCGACTGACCGTCAGAAAGTAAGATATTCGACACCATACCAATTATAATTTCCTTTGTCGGGTGTAGGTGGGTTTTGAACAATGACAAGCCGCTATGCCTCAGCTGGATCAAAGCAAGTGCTTTGATACAGTACACGTATGGGAGAAAGAATACAAATGTGTGAAGTTATACATGTACAACAGCTTTGACAACTCTTTATTAAAATATTGTAAAGAAATGCCTACCACTGTTTTCTTTATCCATTTCTTTACAATATTTAAATAAAAGAGTTGCTGAAGCTGTTGTACATGTATAAGTTCACACACATACACATACATATATATATATATATATATACATGTATATACTTGTATATATATATATATAAAATTATGAAAACTACATAATAAACTTACATTTTTCTTTGCAGCAAATTGATACTGTCTGAGAGTATGAAGCAGAGAGAGACTATCCTTGCCACCAGATAAACAAACTAAAACACGATCTCCATCACGCAACATCTTATAATCCTCTAAAGCCTGAAATAAATCAATAAACCATGTCCAAGGAGCTGTATGTATTAATATCAAAATTTATACATTATTAGCATTTTCAAATTATAACAAAGTCAGCACACTATGGTTCGTACTCTGAAATCAGGTTTAACTTAGATCATGGTATAAATCTGTGCTAAAATTATGGGAAGCCAAAAGTGTCAAAATTTTTATTACGTTGTATGTTTCTTATGTTTACTGTGCTCTTTCCTGATTCATCAATGGTGAAGACAATCATCTATTTATACTTCCTAGACAATTCTGAATGATTTGAGAGCCAAGTGAGCTGAAATATATCTTTACTGTAGTGATTTATGTAACAATTGGCTATCCATACTTAAACCACAACTTTAAACCTGAGTTTAAGTTAAACCTAACTTCAGAATACGAGCCTAGGAGTTCTACTTGAACATCATATATATCATAAATTACATCTGAAAAGCACGTATGCTTATAATACCAATATTTTGATAACTAGAATGCTAGAACATTTAAGGTTTTCATTTTGTCTGACTCTAAAAGTAGAATTTTTTTACCTGTAATGTAGGTTTGAAGATCTTCTTAGGTGGCACTTTGAATTTCACTGCAGGTTCTCCCTTGCTGTCATGACTACTTTCTGTTTTTGGAGGAGTTTGAAGTTTCTGACAAACATCACTATCTATTGAGACGTCATCTTGTAATCCTTGAGCATTGTCACATTGAGGTGCTCTACTCTGTTGTTGACATGGTAGGCAACCATCAGAATTTGTATTGCTACTAGAGTTTTCCTTTTGCAGAGAAAATTCAAGAGTTGCATCTTTGTTCACTATGCCATCATTTTCTTTCGTCCTTGGTAAAACGGAACCATCTTGGTCAAGCGTATCATCATTCACACTACAAAGGGTGTTTTCACATCCTGATTGCATCAATCGATCTTGGTCACTTAAACTTGATTCTCCAAGAATATCAGGAACATCATTATTACCTTTGGAAAACCTTGGCATTCTTTCACATATATCAGCTACCATATCTCCTGACCCTTTGTTCTCTGATTCCTCTTGCAGTATGACACAGTGTGTATGTGACTCACTACTACCAGGTGATGTATCATGTGATGTATCAGGTGATATTGAGGAAGCATCACATGACCCTCCAAACCCTTCAATAACACTATCAACAAATCTCTGTGCATTGCTGCTCCTCTGGTGAACATTCTTACCATCATCCAAGGTGTCATCCTCTCCCGGTTTCTGACCCAAGACCACATCCTTATCATTCTGTTCCAATCCGTCTTCATATGATGACCCACTAACTGACCTTTGACCTTTCACACGGTCATGAATCTTTGTAGATGTCACTGAAGGCTGGCATCTTTGAAGATGTTCTCTCCTTTTACCCAGTTCACCCTCCGTCAGGGGATAGGATGGAGGTTCAAAAGGAAGAGTGGAAGCTTGGATGGTCTTCCTATTGCCTTTAAGAACCTTGTTTGCTTCACTCGGAAGCATAAACCATCTAAGCTTGGTTGTTCCTTCATCAAACAGGATGGTCTGATCGGGCAAGTGGTGGATCTGAGTCTGGAACAAAATCAAAGTTAAAGATAAATTTAACTAATCACACAAAATATATACCGGTAATTTCATGAGAAATTCTTTGAAATCTCTGTCAATTGTCACCTTGAAAAGTGACAAACTTAGGATCGCCAAAAGAAAAGAACCAATATGGGACAGTGTACCATAATCATTTGCAAAAAGACTTATTGCCATGCAGAAATGCAGTGTTTACATTAAATTCTGGGCAATTACACAATTTCTACCACAATTATTTGACATATCTTTTATTTACAAGATTTGGATGGTCATTTTATTGGACTATGCTGACAATGCTGATGCGCGCCTTTGTCACAGTGCGCCAAATTGACGGCTGTTGCCGTGGTTATCCACGCTATTTTATTCATGAGTCCACTGTTTTATTCAGGAGTCCACTCTTCAAACAGTGGACTGAATAAAATAGCGTATCTAACCATGGTAACTGTGACAAAAGCGTGCATCAGCATTGGAATTCTGCATAAACCATGGATTCAACTGTGGGTTCTCAAAACCACTATTGTGATTTCGGGCCTCTGAGATTTATACCCCTTTCATAAACCCAATTACAATGAATTAGGCGGCTAATAGCAGCATAATTTGGTCGTAAAATTGGAGGAGGACAAGAGTTATCCGCATTACTCTGATGCTGCTATTATCCGCATAATAGCGGCATCGGGATAAGATTTTGAGTTTATGAACGCATTTCCAAATAATGCGGATAATTGCCATGGTGCGGTCACAAGGTCACCCTTTTCCAACACAACCGCATCGGAGGGGGCGTGTCCAGTTGTCATGGCGATTATCCGCCTTTTTCAGGACGGGCGCTCGTAAAAATAATGCGGCTTACTTTCGGAGTTTATGAACGCAATTTTTATTGAATTATCCGCATTACTCTTAGGCGGCTAATTGGAGGATAGGTTTATGAAAAGGGTATTAGGATATTTGTGTGTGGTTTTGGGTTCCTTAAGTTTGATTTGGGGCTCTTGTTGATGGACAGTTTTGGGGTCCTGGTTGTACTCTAACCCCCTCTTTCCTTTTTCTCTTTGGGTCTCATTTCCCATTCCTTCAGTTCATGTATTTATACTAATTTTTTTTTATTTGTATGAATTTGTGTATTTTATTTGAATATTTGCTTGTAAATGTTTTCCTCACATCTTTGTTATGATTCTCTTTGTAAACAGTCATATATTTCAGTCTTTGGACTGCTTGTGATTGTATACTAATTCAGTGGGCCACAATGCTAAAAAAAAGCTTTGATAGGTAACTTGTGATATGTTCACAAGCTCTTTAAGTCATCTCAACAGTGAATAAACAGAATTCATTGATGTCTGATAAAAACAAGGTATTCCATTATTGTAAGGAGAGTTTTATTGGGCAAAAGAAGAAATAATTGTTTGCCGTAACCTGATGGACCCTTGTCAAACCTGCCCACTTTTTTTTATTCAAATTCAATCCCCCCTAACCTTAATTTTCATTGCTTCTCCCTTTTTTTTTACTAGCGAATGGTGCAGTTGAACATCACCCATGATGATGTGGAAGAGGTTCATTGTGGTGAAGCATTGAGTAGAAGAAATAAACAGTTGTCTCACGATGTGAGAAACTACGTTTGTTACATCGTGAGACAACTGGTTATTTCTTCTACTCAATCAACCATGATATGGGAAGGAAAAAAACAACTGAACGACCCCCTTTTTTAAACCCCCTTTACTGCAACAAACATATTTTCTTGGAGGAGGGCATAATGACAGAAGAATTGATTTAAAAAAATCCCTTCCTACCTTTGCTGCTTTCACAAAGAGTTCTTCGGCTAGCTGGAGGCAGTGCTGTATTAAAACAATTAATACATGAAAATTAAGAATTATCACTAATCCTCCCAACCTATGAAAATGTTTTTCCTCATTCTCTCTTACTATCGAATAAAACAAAGTTCATCTCATAACACCATAAAAACCTGTGAGTTAATGTAAGTGTTCATATTGACCATACAGTTCAACTCTGTTATGATGACAAATCAGTTCTCTACCCCATAATAATAATAATAATAATATGCAACATTTATATAGCGCTTAATACAAGTGTTTCTAAGCGCTGCATACTATTACCCCGACTTTAGCACGGCTACCCTGATAGGGCGCATCGAGCATTCAAGGAATTCCTTCCTACCGGTACCCATTTACTACACCTGGGCCGAAATTGGCAAATGTAGATAAACGCCTTGCCAAAGGAAGCTAGTGCTATGGTGGGATTTGAAGCCCGGACCTTGTGGTTCACAGTCCGGAGACTTAAAACTAATAACTAATAACTTCCCATAACTAATACTTCAAAACAATATTGCATTTCGTACAAATTCACCGTATTCAATTCAATATCTATTGACCACAATGGAAATTCTATTCATTATACAGGCAATAACAAATATATATGAAATAGAGGATGGATACAGAAATGAAGCATTATGGTCAAGAAAAGCGAGCTTCCATTCTGAAATCTTGTCATTCTTTCTTTCCACTTGATCTAAAATTGAAATTCCATTTCGGCATAGAAAATGTACATAGCAAAGTAAGTTCAATGAATTTTCAGTACAAAAAGTAAAATACCAAAATAGATTTTCCAATTTCATTTACCGATAAACAGAAAATAACCGTCCCAACATTAGTAATATTTGTAAACAGTCTCCTTTGTATAGCCTCCTTTTAAACTGTCTTCTGTCTCTCCTTTATACTATGATTTTGTAATATACGTATTGAAACTAAGTTACGGGGGCTTGCCTCCCATTCAAGCTTCGCTTTTCTTGGCAAGCCCCTCCGTTCTGTTTTACATAGTTATCATAGTCAAAGTTACTTTAGTTTGCATTAGTTCTCATTGTTTATACCTCATTTCGATTGATGTTGTACTTTAAATTTGACTATGTATTGTTTGATTTTGTTGTGCTTTGTGAACGGAAAATGAATAAATCTAAATCTAATATGAAATGGGATACTACAATTGGTGATAAGTCTATTCATGATTTAATCCAGTTATTACAAATGATTCCAATTACAATTCAGAACATACTGTGAATCTATCTACCTGATAGTCATTGGGCAGGGAACCTTTCTTCTTGACCACACGAGGTTCAGGATAGGTCATGTGACCAGAGGTATAGGAGATAGAACCAAGCCAACGACGATCCTCAAAGACCTGATGTCTTTGATGCTTCCACTCTCCTGTCTCGGGGTTGAACATGTACTACGGAAGATAGATAGATAGATAGAGAGATAGATAGATAGATAGATAGAGAGAGAGAGAGAGAGAGAGAGAGAGAGAGAGAGAGAGATAGATAGATAGATAGATAGATAGAAAGATAGAAAGATAGATAGATAGAAAGATAGATAGATAGAAAGATAGATAGATAGATAGAAAGATAGATAGATAGATAGATAGAAAGATAGATAGATAGATAGATAGAAATATAGATAGATAGATAGATGACGAAATATCAAAGAACATTGAATATGCCTCTAACATGCGGAATATTGACCGATTTAAGGATTTGCAAGTCGATGAAATTAAATATGCACTGAAATGACGAGATGTTACCCACAGGATATGGAAAAAATTTAATCTTTCATACGAGTCCACTATGCCTGTATGCGTCGATTATCGATCTCCGCGGTGCAGAGAGGGAATGCTGGAGACGAGATGTTCAGTTGCTGCTTCCCCTTGCCTAGAGTCTGACCTGGCCTATCTCCCGGGAAGTTTTGGGCGGTGATGGGTCTGTTACAGATAGTACTAGTACTACTTGCAGCATTTTGCTGGTTATATCCCCTTTAGTGTCCCGCAGTCAAATAAATCTCCTGCAGAATAGTGGACTACTAGTCTTCCAAACCCCGGACGAAACAGCTTTGACATTTCATTGGTTTACAAGGTGACCGATAATATTCATGACTCATGTATATTCATTAGGAAGATGCTCCTCATGAATATGTAATTCAGCTCAAGATGTCAAGAGGCCCTGGCTCGCTGCGCTCCCCAGGCCTAATTCGCTTCGCGAATTAGGAAATCCCTCGCTTCGCTCAGGAAGCAGCCGCCAGGGCCTCGACAAGAGGCTAATTCAGCAGTGGTATTGACCTCATGACATTGAAATGTAAAACATTTTCTCCATTTTGTTTATTGAGCCTTGAAACATGGGCAATGAAAGCTTGTGGAAAGACAGATGCACAGCTTCTCAATTTGAAATGTATAGTATTCAAACAGTTCTTCCTCAGTTTATCACACATACTTAATATTCAGTTTCACATACATTGAATTTGACAAAGTTGTCAAGATATTTTGTCAAATTCATTCATAAGTAGCTGAATTTTATCAAGAATCAGTCATTGCAATTTGTAAAGAACTTCTTTAAAACTGCTTGATAGGATGACCCTAGTTTGAAACAAATTGAATTCAATAGTTCCAGTAGCCCTTATTCCTTCAACAAAAACAGAAAGCTATAGGTCCTCTCTATTCAAACATACAAGTGCTTTCTTTGTAGGCATGTAGAATGAAAAGTCAGAAGGTGTATAGAAATCAAACTAAGGCATTTTTTCAAATCTTACTTGTGGTAGAAGTTTCCATCCATTTTCTGCAACCATGGCAACGGCTTCCATGACAAAGTCTTTCTCTTCCTCGCTCATGAAGAATGGGAAGTTGAGTCTTGCAAAACCAGGTCTAGAAAAATAAATTCCATTCAAAAAAAATATTCATACCCAAAGAAAATGGAGTTTTGTAATAAATAAAAATAAAAGGTTTAATGACAGCAGAGGGAATAAAAAAAAAATAATCACACTGAACTTTCAAAAAGACATTTTCCTTGCTTTTATTTTAAAGATTTGCATTTGCTCTAGAGTTCAACTGGGGTGTGAGTGGTCACAAATAAAAAGATCTGAAAAAAGCTGAGGAGTGGTGAAAAAGTCTGAAATAGAACAAGCTCCATTCTTTTTGTACAGAGGAAAGCCCAAAAAAGCTAAAATAAAGCTGAAAATCAAAACATAAAAATCTGAAATCAGATAAAAATCTCAACTCTCACACCCCTGGTTCAATGACATGCTGAAAATTCTAGGACACTGCTGGATGGTTGGTTTTAAAATTTTTAGACAAAGAATATAACACAATAACACAAAGATTAGTCAGTATTATAAACACAAGAAGTACAAAGATTAGCGATTGAACTTACAATTGATTTACATACTTGGCTACACATAATGATCAACATAATCAAGCCTAAAATTCAGCCTGACAAGCAACTGCTAAGCCTAAGTTTTGTGTGGAAGGGCCTAGATGTAAAGTTCAATAGACAGCAATTTCTTTTAAGAAAAAACAAAAATAGAATTATTTTACAGTCATAAACATTCTACTGAACATGATAAAATGGTATAAAACATTATGATTTACCTGAGAATCTCTTTCTCTGAATATTCACTGTACCTCCTAAGATGAACCCTATCAAGACGACTGGAAAATAAAAAAGAAAAACACAATATGAGTACCACTCTCTCTCCCTCCTATTAAATATCTCCCAACTCTCTTTCTCGATCATTCGTTTCTTTTCCCCTCTCTATTCATCTTTCTTTTGTAAGTGCACATTCTCTTGATACTTCTTAATATTTAATTATGATACATATTTGGAATTTGTTACAGGCCACCTATTGTGTAAACATTGTTACTGCAATTCAGAATTTCTGCTATCGTAATAATGTTTTGTACTTCAAACATTTTATACAGTACTCTGTAAATCATTTTGTATCTGCTTCCTTGAGATAACGATGATGAATAAATATCATTATTATTACAATAACTGTTGATTCAAAATCAATACCTTTATGTTTCTCATTCCTGATACATTATCTTTTAACTTTACTGATCATTAATAACAAGAAGAATGCAGCATTTAAGGGGAGAGAAGATTCCGTGTCATGGGCTAGGTTGTGAAATCTAAAGCTCCCTAATAAGGAGAACACAGTGTTAAAATGTAAGTCAAATTTGCTCTACGGCGAGTAGAAAACAGACATTTTAATATTTGGGGGTACCAAATAAAATTGTGGAAAAAAATACAAGTGGAATGCCTCTGGCCGTCTCACCTGCATCACGCGGTTCAATATAGCAGCAGTGCTGACTTTGAATACTACTCTAACTCGCACAAGATGTTCAGTGATACGTGGTTACTCTTATGTCCACTTTTTATGAACTAGAACAATAAACTTACAGAGATATGATGGTTATTCAACAAAAAACCCCAACATGGCCAAAGTTCATTGACCTTACATGACCTTTGACCTTGATCATGTGACCTGAAACTCAAACAGGGTGTTCAGTGATACTTGATTACTCTTATGTACAAGTTTCATGAATCAGATCCATAAACTTTCAAAGTTAGGATGGTAATTCAACAGATACACCCAATTCGGCCAAAGTTCATTGACCTTTGACCTTGGTATGTGACCTGAAACGCGCACAGGATGTTCAGTGATACTTAATTACTCTAATGTCCAAGTTTAATGAACTAGACCAATAAACTTTCAAAGTTATGATGGTAATTCAACAGATACCCCCGATTCGGCCAAAGTTCATTGACCCTAAATGACCTTTGACCTCAATCATGAGACCTGAAACTTGCACAAAATGTTCAGTAATGCTTGATTACTATTATGTCCAAGTTTCATGAATCAGATCCATAAACTTTCAAAGTTATGATGGGAATTCAACAGATATCCCCAATTCGGCCAAAGTTCATTGACCCTAAATGACCTTTGACCTTGGTCATGTGACGTGAAACTCATGCAGGATGTTCAGTGATACTTGATTAACCTTATGTCCAAGTTTCATGAACTAGGTCCATATATTTTCTAAGTTATGATG